>NW_021823006.1:0-70333 GCF_901001165.1 Salmo trutta
TATGTTTGGAGGAAAAAGGGGGAGGCTTGCAAGCCGAAGAACACCATCCCAACCGTGAAGCACATGGGGCAGCATCATGTTGTGGGGGTGCTTTGCTGCAGGAGGGACTAGTGCACTTCACAAAATAGATGGCATCATGAGTTAGGAAAATTAGGTGGATATATTGAAGCAACATCTCAAGACATCAGTCAGGAAGTTAAAGCTTGGTCGCAAATGTGTCTTCCAAATGGACAATGACCACAAGCATACTTCCAAAGTTGTGGCAAAATGGCTTAAGGACAACAAAGTCAAGGTATTGGAGTGGCCATCACAAAGCCCTGACCTCAATCCCATAGAAAATTTGTGGGCAGAACTGAAAAATTGTGTGCGAGCAAGGAGGCCTACAAACCTGACGAAGTTACACCAGCTCTGTCAGGAGGAATGGGCCAAAATTGACCCACTGGGAATGTGATGAAAGAAATAAAAGCTGAAATAAATCATTCTCTCTACTAGTATTCTGACATTTCATATTCTTAAAATATAGTGGTGATCCTAACTGACCTAAAATAGGGAATCTTTACTAGGATTAAATGTCAGGAATTGTGACAAACTGAGTTTAAATGTATTTGGCTAAGGTGTATGTAAACTTCCTATTTCAACTGTACATGTCAAATAAAGGCAAGAGAAGGCAAACAACATTGTTAGTGTAATATGGTTAATTTTGGTTGAACTGACTTTAAAATCTAGGATAATGCACCCAGGATTGCATGTGTATAGTCATCAAACTCTAAAACAATCCACATGAATGCTTTCGTCACTTCTTAAATATACGCTAGGCCTACTGTCTCTTTCATAACAAGGTAGGATTACTTTGGTGCGAGGTGAGTGTGTGAGTCAGCACCAGTCTGATACCTGGGCTATGATAAGAATGATAAGATATGATAAGAACGCCTACAGTCCAGATGGACTGATATGAGTGCTTTGGAAGAAAACGTCTGCTGAATGGCATATATTATTTGTGTTCATGGTTTCATTGCTTCCTGTCTGTATTAACTCCAAGGCCTCTGGGAAAGGGTTTAACGGTGTCATTGCTTCCTGTCTGTATTAACTCCAAGGCCTCTGGGAAAGGGTTTAACGGTGTCATTGCTTCCTGTCTGTATTAATTCCAAGGCCTCTGGGAAAGGGTTTAACGGTGTCATTACTTCCTGTCTGTATTAACTCCAGGCCTCTGGGAAAGGGTTTAACGGTGTCATTACTTCCTGTCTGTATTAACTCCAAGGCCTCTGGGAAGGGTTTAACGGTGTCATTGCTTCCTGTCTGTATTAACTCCAAGGCCTCTGGGAAAGGGTTTAACGGTGTCATTACTTCCTGTCTGTGTTAACTCCAAGGCCTCTGGGAAAGGGTTTAACGGTGTCATTGCTTCCTGTCTGTATTAACTCCAGGCCTCTGGGAAAGGGTTTAACGGTGTCATTACTTCCTGTCTGTGTTAACTCCAAGGCCTCTGGGAAAGGGTTTAACGGTGTCATTACTTCCTGTCTGTATTAACTCCAAGGCCTCTGGGAAAGGGTTTAACGGTGTCATTGCTTCCTGTCTGTATTAACGCCAAGGCCTCTGGGAAAGGGTTTGTGCTGATCCAGACTAAGGAAGTGTCCATGCGCCCCGAGGACGTCAGCAGAGTGTTCCAGAACGAGGCAGAGGGACTCCTAGAGTGGATCACCAACGGTAAGGAACACAAAGACTGTCCCAAATAGCACCTTATTCCCTATATAGTGCACTACTTTTGACCAGGGCCTGCAGACAATCCGCGTATCATCTGTGTTAATCATTCAATAGTCGGCTTGAGACTAGGGCTGACATCGGCTTGAGACTAGGGCAGACATCGGCTTGAGACTAGGGCAGACATCGGCTTGAGACTAGGGCAGACATCGGCTTGAGACTAGGGCAGACATCGGCTTGAGACTAGGGCAGACATCGGCTTGAGACTAGGGCAGACATCGGCTTGAGACTAGGGCAGACATCGGCTTGAGACTAGGGCAGACATCGGCTTGAGACTAGGGCAGACATCGGCTTGAGACTAGGGCAGACATCGGCTTGAGACTAGGGCAGACATCGGCTTGAGACTAGGGCAGACATCGGCTTGAGACTAGGGCAGACATCGGCTTGAGACTAGGGCAGACATCGGCTTGAGACTAGGGCAGACATCGGCTTGAGACTAGGGCAGACATCGGCTTGAGACTAGGGCAGACATCGGCTTGAGACTAGGGCAGACATCGGCTTGAGACTAGGGCAGACATCGGCTTGAGACTAGGACAGACATCGGCTTGAGACTAGGGCTGACATCGGTTTGAGACTAGGGCTGACATCGGCTTGAGACTAGGGCAGACATCGGCTTGAGACTAGGGCAGACATCGGCTTGAGACTAGGGCAGACATCGGCGTGAGACTAGGGCAGACATCGGCTTGAGACTAGGGCAGACATCGGCTTGAGACTAGGGCAGACATCGGCTTGAGATTAGGGCAGACATCGGCTTGAGATTAGGGCAGACATCAGTTTGCTGGTTCTGGTTCGGCTTGAGACTAGGGCAGACATCAGTTTGCTGGTTCGGTTTGAGACTAGGGCAGACATCAGTTTGCTGGTTCTGGTTTGGTTTGAGACTAGGGCGGACATCAGTATGCTGGTTCTGGTTCGGCTTGAGACTAGGGCTGACATCAGTTTGAGACTAGGGCAGACATCAGTTTGCTCTTTCTGGTTCGGTTTGAGACTAGGGCACACATCGGTCTTCCCTGTGGCTCAGTTGGTAGAGCATGTTGTGTGCAACGCCAGGGTTGTGGCTTCGATTCCCACGGGGGCCAGTACAACAAAAAAAATGCATGAAATGAAATGTATGCATTCACTACTGTAAGTCGCTCTGGATAAGAGCGTCTGCTAAATGACTTAAATGTAAAAAAAAAAAAATGTAAATCAGTTTGCTGGTTCTCTGTGATGTATGATGACCTTTGAACCAAGAGAAGGTGGGGGGGGATAAAATCCTCATAGCTGAAGGAAAGAATTGTGTTAATGAGTTGATTTAGTGCTTATGATGATTAGGCCAATGCATTTCTGAAAATTCTCTCTTCTTGCCACAGGCCCAGTGACGGCCCTGGAGTTGAATGGGGATGGGGTAGTGGAGGCCTGCAAGAGCATGGCCAGCGACATGTTCAGTGGAACCAAGGTAACAGTATTTCTGACATCTCTAGACAAAACATTTATTGTCGGGCCTACTGAGTGGCACAGTGGTCTAAGGCACTGCATTACAGTGCTAGTTGTACCACTAGAGATTCTGGGTTCGGTTCCAGACTCTGTCGCAGCCGGACGCGACCGAGAGACCCATGGGGCGGCGCACAATTGGCCCAGCGTCGTCCGGGTTAGGGGAGGGTTTGGCCGGCAGGGATATCCTTATCCCATCACGCACTAGCGACTCCAGTGGCGGGCCGGACGCAGTGCACGCTGACCAGGTCGCCAGGTGTACGGTGTTTCCTCTGACACATTGGTGCGGCTGGCTTCCGGGTTGGATGTGCATTGTGTCAAGGAAGCAGTGCAGCTTGGTTGGGTTGTGTTTCGGAGGACGCATGGCTCTCGACCTTCGCCTCTCCCGAGTCCGTACGGGAGGTGCAGCGATGAGGCAAGACTGTACTACCAATTGGAAACCACGAAATTGGGGAGAAAAAGGGGTTATAATTTAAAACTTTTTTTTTACATTTATTGTTTTAATGTCAATGAGACTAACCTGGTAAAATACAATTTTAAAAAGATCTCAAGATTTTATGAATTGTACTGAAAGTTTTAGTCAGAACTGTACTAGGTAATAAAATAGTTCCTGTATGTGAAGTAAGTCTTGTTTTCTGTCCTGTTCCCTGCAGGTGTTTGTTTCAGACAACAGAAATACTTCCTCTCGAGATGTGGACAACTTCTTCAACTTTGCTGACATGCAGATGGGCTTGTGATTGAGTCGCTGTATGACAATCACAACTACACCACTGATATACACCTCAATCACAACTACACCTCAATCACAACTACACCACAATCACAACTACACCACTGATATACACCTCAATCACAACTACACCACTGATATACACCACAATCACAACTACACCACAATCACAACTACACCACTGATATACACCACAATCACAACTACACCACTGATATACACCACAATCACAACTACACCACTGATATACACCACAATCACAACTACACCACTGATATACACCACAATCACAACTACACCACTGATATACACCACAATCACAACTACACCACTGATATACACCACAATCACAACTACACCACAATCACAACTACACCACAATCACAACTACACCACTGATATACACCACAATCAGAACTACACCACTGATATACACCACAACTACACCACTGATATACACCACAATCACAACTACACCACAATCACAACTACACCACTGATATACACCACAATCACAACTACACCACAATCACACACCACTGATACACACCACAATCACAACTACACCACTGATACACACCACAACCACAACTACACCACTGATACACCACAACTACACCACTGATATACACCTCAATCACAACTACACCACAATCACAACTACACCACTGATATACACCACAATCACAACTACACCACTGATATACACCACAATCACAACTACACCACAATCACAACTACACCACTGATATACACCTCAATCACAACTACACCACAATCACAACTACACCACTGATATACACCTCAATCACAACTACACCACTGATATACACCACAATCACAACTACACCACAATCACAACTACACCACTGATATACACCTCAATCACAACTACACCACTGATATACACCACAATCACAACTACACCACAATCACAACTACACCACTGATACACACCACAATCACAACTACACCACTGATACACACCACAACCACAACTACACCACTGATATACACCACAACTACACCACTGATATACACCTCAATCACAACTACACCACAATCACAACTACACCACTGATATACACCACAATCACAACTACACCACTGATACACCTCAATCACAACTACACCACAATCACAACTACACCACTGATATACACCTCAATCACAACTACACCACAATCACAACTACACCACTGATATACACCTCAATCACAACTACACCACTGATATACACCACAATCACAACTACACCACTGATATACACCACAATCACAACAACACCACAATCACAACTACACCACAATCACAACTACACCACTGATATACACCACAATCACAACTACACCACTGATATACACCACAATCACAACTACACCACTGATATACACCACAATCACAACTACACCACAATCACAACTACACCACTGATATACACCACAATCACAACTACACCACTGATATACACCACAATCACAACTACACCACTGATATACACCACAATCACAACAACACCACAATCACAACTACACTACTGATATACACCACAATCACAACTACACCACTGATATACACCACAATCAACTACACACACACAATCACAACTACACCACTGATATACACCTCAATCACAACTACACCACTGATATACACCTCAATCACAACTACACCACTGATATACACCACAATCACAACAACACCACAATCACAACTACACCACTGATATACACCACAATCACAACTACACCACAATCACAACTACACCACTGATATACACCACAATCACAACTACACCACTGATATACACCTCAATCACAACTACACCACTGATATACACCTCAATCACAACTACACCACTGATATACACCACAATCACAACTACACCACTGATATACACCACAATCACAACAAACCACAATCACAACTACACTACTGATATACACCACAATCAGAACTACACCACTGATATACACCACAATCACAACTACACCACAATCACAACTACACCCCTGATATACACCTCAATCACAACTACACCACTGATATACACCTCAATCACAACTACACCACAATCACAACAACACCACAATCACAACTACACCACTGATATACACCACAATCACAACTACACCACTGATATACACCACAATCACAACTACACCACTGATATACACCACAATCACAACTACACCACTGATATACACCACAATCACAACTACACCACAATCACAACTACACCACTGATATACACCTCAATCACAACTACACCACTGATATACACCTCAATCACAACTACACCACTGATATACACCTCAATCACAACTACACCACTGATATACACCACAATCACAACTACACCACTGATATACACCACAATCACAACTACACCACTGATATACACCACAATCACAACTACACCACTGATATACACCTCAATCACAACTACACCACTGATATACACCACAATCAAAACTACACCACAATCACAACTACACCACTGATATACACCACAATCACAACTACACCACAATCACAACTACACCACTGATATACACCACAATCACAACTACACCACTGATATACACCACAACTACACCACTGATACACACCTCAATCACAACTACACCTCAATCACAACTTACTACACACAGGATTATTTTGTTATATTTTTATACTAGTAGGTAGTGGAGAAGGACAGGTTAATCAACATAGTGATGGTAGAGAGGACAGGTTAATCAACATAGTGATGGTAGGTAGCAGAGGACAGTTAATCAACATAATTATGGTAGAGAGGACAGGTTAATCATCATAATGATGGCAGGTAGGAGAGAGGACAGGTTAATCAACATAATGATGGTAGGAGAGAGGACAGGTTAATCATCATAATGATGGTAGCAGAGAGGACAGGTCAATCAACATAATGATGGTAGGAGAGAGGACAGGTTAATCAACATAATGATGGTAGGTAGGAGAGAGGACAGGTTAATCAACATAATGATGGTAGCAGAGAGGACAGGTTAATCAACATAATGATGGTAGCAGAGAGGACAGGTTAATCAACATATGATGGTAGAGAGGACAGGTTAATCATCATAATGATGGCAGGTAGGAGAGGACAGGTTAATCATCATAATGATGGCAGGTAGGAGAGAGGACAGGTTAATCAACATAATGATGGTAGGAGAGAGGACAGGTTAATCAACATAATGATGGTAGGAGAGAGGACAGGTTAATCAATAATGATGGTCGAGAGGACAGGTTAATCAACATAATGATGGTAGGTAGGAGCGAGGACAGGTTATTCAACATAATGATGGTAGCAGAGAGGACAGGTTAATCAACATGGTGATGGTAGGTAGGAGAGAGGACAGGTTAATCAACATAATGATGGTAGAGGAGAACAGGTTAATCAACATAGTGATGGTAGGTAGGAGAGAGGACAGGTTAATCAACATAATGATGGTAGGTAGGAGAGAGGACAGGTTAATCAACATAATGATGGTAGGAGAGAGGACAGGTTCATCAACATAATGATGGTGGGTAGAAGAGAGGACAGGTTAATCAACATAATGATGGTAGGAGAGAGGACAGGTTAATCAACATAATGATGGCAGGAGAGAGGACAGGTTAATCAACATAATGGGTAGAGAGGACAGGTTAATCAACATAATGATGGTAGGAGAGAGGACAGGTTAATCAACATAATGATGGTAGGAGAGAGGACAGGTTAATCAACATAATGATGGTAGGAGAGAGGACAGGTTAATCAACATAATGATGGTAGAGAGGACAGGTTAATCAACATAATGATGGTAGAGAGGACAGGTTAATCAACATAATGATGGCAGGTAGAAGAGGGGACAGGTTAATCAACATAGTGATGGCAGGTGGAGAGAGGACAGGTTTATCAACATAGTGATGGCAGGTAGCAGAGGGGACAGGTTAATCAACTTAATGATGGTAGGAGAGAGGACAGGTTAATAAACATAATGATGGCAGGAGAGAGGACAGGTTAATCAACATAATGATGGTAGAGAGGACAGGTTAATCAACATAATGATGGTAGGAGAGAGGACAGGTTAATCATCATAATGATGGTAGGAGAGAGGACAGGTTAATCAACATAATGATGGTAGTAGAGAGGACAGGTTAATCATCATAATGATGGTAGGAGGGAGGACAGGTTAATCAACATAGTGATGGTAGGAGAGAGACAGGTTAATCAACATAATGATGGCAGGAGAGAGGACAGGTTTTAACATAATGATGGCAGGTAGCAGAGAGGACAGGTTAATCATCATAATGATGGCAGGTAGCAGAGAGGACAGGTTAATCATCATAATGATGGCAGGTAGGAGAGAGGACAGGTTAATCAACATAATGATGGTAGGTAGCAGAGAGGACAGGTTAATCATCATAATGATGGTAGGAGAGAGGACAGGTTAATCAACATAATGATGGTAGGAGAGAGGACAGGTTAATCAACAAAATGATGGTAGGAGAGAGGACAGGTTAATCACATAATGATGGTAGGAGAGAGGACAGGTTAATCAACAAAATGATGGTAGAGAGGACAGGTTAATCATCATAATGATGGTAGGTAGGAGAGAGGACAGGTTAATCAACATAATGATGGTAGGTAGGAGAGAGGACAGGTTAATCAACATAATGATGGTAGGTAGGAGAGAGGACAGGTTAATCAACATAGTGATGGTAGGTAGGAGAGAGGACAGGTTAATCAACATGGTGATGGTAGGAAAGAGGACAGGTTAATCAACATAATGATGGTAGGTAGGAGAGAGGACAGGTTAATCAACATAATGATGGTAGGTAGGAGAGAGGACAGGTTAATCAACATAGTGATGGTAGCAGAGAGGACAGGTTAATCAACATAATGATGGCAGGAGAGAGGACAGGTTATTCAACATAATGATGGTAGCAGAGAGGACAGGTTAATCAACATAATGATGGTAGGTAGCAGAGAGGACAGGTTAATCAACATAATGATGGTAGGTAGGAGAGAGGACAGGTTAATCAACATAATGATGGTAGGTAGGAGAGAGGACAGGTTAATCACATAGTGATGGTAGCAGAGAGGACAGGTTAATCAACATAATGATGGCAGGTAGGAGAGAGGACAGGTTAATCAACATGGTGATGGTAGGTAGGAGAGAGGACAGGTTAATCAACATAGTGATGGCAGGTAGCAGAGAGGACAGGTTAATCAACATAATGATGGTAGCAGAGAGGACAGGTTAATCAACATAATGATGGTAGGTAGCAGAGAGGACAGGTTAATCAACATAATGATGGTAGGAGAGAGGACAGGTTAATCAACATAATGATGGCAGGTAGGAGAGAGGACAGGTTAATCAACATAATGATGGCAGGTAGGAGAGAGGACAGGTTAATCAACATAGTGATGGTAGGTAGGAGAGAGGACAGGTTAATCAACATAGTGATGGTAGGTAGGAGAGAGGACAGGTTAATCAACATAGTGATGGCAGGTAGGAGAGAGGACAGGTTAATCATCATAATGATGGCAGGTAGCAGAGAGGACAGGCTAATCAACATAGTGATGGTAGAGAGGACAGGTTAATCAACAAAATGATGGTAGGTAGCAGAGAGGACAGGTTAATCAACATGGTGATGGTAGGTAGGAGAGAGGACAGGTTGATCAACATGGTGATAGTAGGAGGACAGGTTAATCAACATAGTGATGGCAGGTAGGAGAGGACAGGTTAATCAACATAGTGATGGCAGGTAGGCGAGAGGACAGGTTAATCAACATAATGATGGTAGAAGAGAGGACAGGTTAATCAACATAAGGATGGTAGCAGAGAGGACAGGTTAATCAACATAATGATGGCAGGTAGGAGAGAGGACAGGTTAATCAACATGGTGATGGTATGAGAGAGGACAGGTTAATCAACATAATGATGGCAGGTAGGAGAGAGGACAGGTTAATCAACAAAATGATGGTAGGGAGGACAGGTTAATCAACATAGTGATGGCAGGAGAGAGGACAGGTTAATCAACATAATGATGATGGTAGGAGAGAGGACAGGTTATTCACATAATGATGGTAGGTAGGAGAGAGGACAGGTAATCAATGGTGATGGTAGGAAAGAGGACAGGTTAATCAACATAGTGATGGCAGGTAGGAGAGAGGACAGGTTAATCAACATAGTGATGGCAGGTAGCAGAGAGGACAGGTTAATCAACATGGTGATGGTAGGAGAGAGGACAGGTTAATCAACATAGTGATGGTAGGAGAGAGGACAGGTTAATCAACATAGTGATGGCAGGAGAGAGGACAGGTTAATCAACATAATGATTGTAGGTAGCAGCGAGGACAGGTTAATCAACATATGAAGGTAGGAGAGAGGACAGGTTAATCAACATAATGATGGTAGGTAGGAGAGAGGACAGGTTAATCAACATAATGATGGTAGGAGAGAGGACAGGTTAATCAACATGGTGATGGTAGGTAGGAGAGAGGACAGGTTAATCAACATAGTGATGGTAGGTAGAGAGACAGGTTCAACATAGTGATGGCAGGTAGGAGAGAGGACAGGTTAATCAACATAATGATGGCAGGTAGGAGAGAGGACAGGTTAATCAACATAGTGATGGTAGGTAGGAGAGAGGACAGGTTAATCAACATAATGATGGTAGGAGAGGACAGGTTAATCAACATGGTGATGGTAGGTAGGAGAGAGGACAGGTTAATCAACATAGTGATGGTAGGTAGGAGAGAGGACAGGTTAATCAACATGGTGATGGTAGGTAGGAGAGGACAGGTTAATCACATAATGATGGTAGGGAGGACAGGTTAATCAACATAATGATGGCAGGAGAGAGGACAGGTTAATAAACATAATGATGGTAGGGAGGACAGGTTAATCACATAATGATGGCAGTAAGAGGACAGGTTAATCAACATAGTGATGGTAGGTAGGAGAGAGCAGGTTAATCAACATGGTGATGGTAGAAAAGGACAGGTTAATCAACATAATGATGGTAGGTAGGAAGAGGACAGGTTAATCAACATAATGATGGTAGGTAGGAGAGAGGACAGGTTAATCAACATAGTGATGGTAGCAGAGAGGACAGGTTAATCAACATAATGATGGTAGGAGACAGGTTAATCAACATAGGATGGTAGGTAGGAGAGACAGGTTAATCAACATAATGATGGCAGGAGAAGGACAGGTTAATTAACATAATGATGGTAGCAGAGAGACAGGTTAATCAACATAATGATGGTAGGTAGGAGAGAGGACAGGTTAATCAACATAATGATGGTAGGAGAGAGGACAGGTTAATCATCATAATGATGGCAGGTAGGAGAGAGGACAGGTTAATCATCATAATGATGGCAGGTAGGAGAGAGGACAGGTTAATCAACATAGTGATGGTAGGTAGGAGAGAGGACAGGTTAATCAACATAGTGATGGCAGGTAGGAGAGAGGACAGGTTAATCATCATAATGATGGCAGGTAGCAGAGAGGACAGGCTAATCAACATAGTGATGGTAGAGAGGACAGGTTAATCAACAAAATGATGGTAGGTAGCAGAGAGGACAGGTTAATCAACATGGTGATGGTAGGTAGGAGAGAGGACAGGTTGATCAACATGGTGATAGTAGAGAGGACAGGTTAATCACATAGTGATGGCAGGTAGGAGAGAGGACAGGTTAATCAACATAGTGATGGCAGGTAGGCGAGAGGACAGGTTAATCAACATAATGATGGTAGAAGAGAGGACAGGTTAATCAACATAATGATGGTAGCAGAGAGGACAGGTTAATCAACATAATGATGGCAGGTAGGAGAGAGGACAGGTTAATCAACATGGTGATGGTGAGAGAGGACAGGTTAATCAACATAAATGATGGCAGGTAGGAGAGAGGACAGGTTAATCAACATAATGATGGCAGGTAGCAGAGGGGACAGGTTAATCACATAATGATGGTAGGTAGGAGAGAGGACAGGTTAATCAACATAATGATGATGGTAGGAGAGAGGACAGGTTATTCAACATATTGATGGTAGGTAGGAAAGAGGACAGGTTATCAACATAGTGATGGCAGGTAGGAGAGAGGACAGGTTAATCAACATAAAGATGGCAGGTAGCAGAGAGGACAGGTTAATCAACATGGTGATGGTAGGAGAGAGGACAGGTTAATCAACATAGTGATGGTAGGAGAGAGGACAGGTTAATCAACATATTGGCAGGAGAGAGGACAGGTTAATCAACATAATGATTGTAGGTAGCAGCGAGGACAGGTTAATCAACATAATGAAGGTAGGAGAGAGGACAGGTTAATCAACATAATGATGGTAGGTAGGAGAGAGGACAGGTTAATCAACATAATGATGGTAGGAGAGAGGACAGGTTAATCAACATGGTGTGGTAGGTAGGAGAGAGGACAGGTTAATCAACATAGTGATGGTAGGTAGGAGAGAGGACAGGTTAATCAACATGGTGATGGTAGGTAGGAGAGAGGACAGGTTAATCAACATGATGGTAGGAGAGAGGACAGGTTAATCAACATAATGATGTTAGGTAGGAGAGAGGACAGGTTAATCAACATAATGATGGTAGGAGAGAGGACAGGTTAATCAACATAGTGATGGCAGGTAGGAGAGAGGACAGGTTAATCAACATAATGATGGTAGGTAGGAGAGAGGACAGGTTAATCAACATAGTGATGGTAGGTAGGAGAGAGGACAGGTTAATCAACATAATGATGGTAGGGAGGACAGGTTAATCAACATAATGATGGCAGGAGAGAGGACAGGTTAATCAACATAATGATGGTAGGGAGGACAGGTTAATCAACATAATGATGGCAGGAGAGAGGACAGGTTAATCAACATAATGATGGTAGAGAGGACAGGTTAATCAACATAATGATGGCAGGTAGGAGAGAGGACAGGTTAATCAACATAATGATGGCAGAGAGGACAGGTTAATCAACATAATGATGTTAGGTAGGAGAGAGGACAGGTTAATCAACATATGATGGTAGGGAGAGATGACAGGTTAATCAACATAATGATGGTAGGTAGCAGAGAGGACAGGTTAATCAACATAGTGATGGCAGGTAGCAGAGGGGACAGGTTAATCAACATAATGATGGTAGGAGAGAGGACAGGTTAATCAACATAGTGATGGCAGGTAGGAGAGAAGACAGGTTAATCAACATAGTGATGGCAGGTAGGAGAGAAGACAGGTAATCAACATAGTGATGGCGGGTAGGAGAGAAGACAGGTTAATCAACATAGTGATGGCAGGTAGGAGAGAAGACAGGTTAATCAACATAGTGATGGCAGGTAGGAGAGAGGACAGGTTAATCACATAGTGATGGTAGAGAGAGGACAGGTTAATCAACATATGATGGCAGGTAGGAGAGAAGACAGGTTAATCACATGGTGATGGTAGAGAGGACAGGTTGATCAACATTAGCAGATATTCCTGGGGACTCCAAAGGGTGAATATTTTAGTTTTTTGCCCTAGCACCACACAGCTGGCCTGCGTTCATTACGAAAAAACAGAATGCAATATGCAATGAAACGGAAACGGTTTAATTCTGGAACGACCAGTTGAAACAGGGAGGGGTTCAAAATGCAGCGCTACCTTTAGAATACGTTGCTTTAAACTCCACCCCACCCCACTCCGCCCCACTGAACTGAACTCCATCCGCCCCCACTCCACTCCACTCCGCCCCACTCCACTCCACTCCACTCCGCCCCACTCCACTCCACCGGACTCCACCGAAACTCCACTCCACCGAACTCCACTCCACTCCACCGGACTCCACTCCACTCCACTCCACCGGACTCCGCCCCACTCCACTCCACTCCACCAGACTCCGCCCCACTCCACTCCACTCCGCACCACTCCACTCCACTCCACTCCACCGGACTCCGCTCCACTCCACTCCACCGGACTCCGCTCCACTCCACTCCACCGGACTCCGCTCCCTCCACGCCACCACCCACCGGACTCCGCCCACTCACTCCACTCCCGCCCCACTCCACTCCACTCCGCCGCCCACTCCGCTCCACTCCACTCCACTCGCGCCCCACTCCACTCCACTCCACCGGACTCCGCTCCACTCCACTCCACTCCGCCCCACTCCACTCCACTCCACCGGACTCCGCTCCACTCCGCCCCACTCCGCCCCACTCCACTCCGCCCCACTCCACTCCGCCCCACTCCACTCCGCCCCACTCCACTCCACTGCCGCCCCACTCCGCCCCACTCCGCCCACTCCACTCCGCCCCACTCCACTCCGCCCCACTCCACTCCACTCCGCCCCACTGAACTGAACTCCACTCCGCCCCACCGAACTCCACTCCACCCCACTCCGCCCCACCGAGACTCCACTCCACCGGACTCCACTCCACCCCGCCTCCACTCCACTCCACTCCGCCCCACTGAACTGAACTCCACTCCACCGGACTCCACTCCACCCCACTCCCCTCCACCCCACCTCACGGAGCAAATGTACCTCCAATCTGTTCAAGAACGTTTTGGGAAACATGTCGTTCAGTGGCCGTTAAGCAACGTAGCAAACGTTCAAATCAAACTGAAAGCACCCCTAGTGCAAATCATCGACTCATCAAGCTTTGATTATTGGAACCAGATTGGTAGTGCAAGGGCAAAAAGCCAAGGGAGGAAACGCTGCATTATATATTAGGCTATTAGAATTTCTTGAAAGTATTCTCTTCTTGTTTATATTGTGTATATTTTGGTCTTCGCTGTTCTGTAAGGGAATTTTGTCCGTGTGTGTGTGTGTGTGTAACACGCCATTGAAACCATTGAGGTAAATGATCGGTGTAGAGTGAAGTTGCCCCTAGATTCTGATCTTGAATCAGTTTTGTATTTCCCCTACTAATGTTATTTTTACGTTAGAATTTGTGGAGGGGAAAAGTTGATCCATGATCTGTACCTTGGTGAAACTTTACCCCGTACATCATGTGTTTTCTCTGCGGTATTTGTTAGGGTCCTTGCTATCTGGGATCCTTGGACGTCCAAGGATCTGTCATCCCAGTGAAGTTGCCATTTTAAAATAGTCCTGGGTAAGAGTTAAGGTTCGGTTAGAGGTTAAACGCTCAGACACAGAACTAGCGTTTTCTGGCCCAGAGTACTTGGCCCCTCTGAACGTAATCTGTGAACCGAGTGCGTACAGATTTCACATGTAGAATCAGGTGAAATATGTAGAATGTAGAATCAGACGTCTATAGAGGGTGGTCCCTAAAACACAGTGCGCTGAACGATCAGCAGACGAACGCTAAATCCTCATTCGGTGCCATATGTGCAAGTCTTCAAGTTAGGTTGAGGGTAGGGGCGTCCCAACCACTCCCGATTACCACTAACCCATTTGTTTGTGTGTTTTGGTTGAGCAGCAAGACAACGGGACTTCCTTAGTGGTTACCTGTGTTTCCTGTGTTGTTTCCAGACACGTTGTCAGGGTGATACTGGTGTAAATAGTTGATTGGACATAGGGGTGTATTCACTAGGAAATAAACAGAAGCAAGCGGGACTAAATGGGGAGGAGACCTACTGAAAACATGGTTTGCTACAGTTGGTGTGCACAAATAGACACCTCAAGCCACATGATTCAGTTTGTACCTGCAACACTTTGCTTACACCAATGTAGACTACACCCATTATGTAAATATTAGTTCACATGTTTTAGTTAATGTTATTTTTATTTTATTGGGGGGGGGTGAATTAAATAAATGTTCTTAGAAAGCATTTAGAATGTATTGAAGACAGTAAAGATATGTGGTAATGTTGTTTTCTTTGGGACAGAACCTCATCCCTGTGATGAAATACCTGCTTCTCAAATGGTGCCCCCTAGTCCTCTACTTTTGACCAGGGTAGTGCACTATAAAAGACTAGGGTGCCGTTTGGGAAGCACGCCGTATACTTTAACATTTGTATTTGTTGAAGGAATGATCTGATTGGGACTTTTGTATTGCTAAATGTTTCCTATTGTATCTCTGTAGAATCAAATGAACATGTCATTACTAATATATTAAAGATCCATTTGTATGTGTTGTGTTTGAGATTTTACTGTGGGACATGTTCTGACTTACACTACTTTCTCAGTAGCTTGATTTCCATCTAATTGGCGATTTTGATTGTATGTGAATATTCTTGAATCCGCGTAATGAAAATATCCACATTTTCCCACCAGTGGAATGTTTCCACCTAATGGACTTGTTGCAAATCAAACACTGTTCATAACATCATCTGTTCACCCAGTTTAAAAAAACGTATTTCTTTCAATTCTACACAATTTTGTCATTGTGATGCGAAGAATCCTTTGCAGTTTTAAAAGCACATTTTCTTGGAATTCTATAAATGTTTTGCCCTGTCTAATGTGTATTCATGTGATATTTGAGTGACAAGAAAAATACAACAATTATCTATGTGCTAAAAAAAACCTAACTGGTCTGTAGGCTGGTTGATCTGGACATTTCTGACAAGTTATAAATATCTCTCTAAGAGGAACTGGTGATGCACCACCTTGTGCTTTCTGCTATTACAACTCTCAAGAGGAAGTTCACAGCCGGACTGAGTTCCTGCCATTTGGGAACCACTGGGCTAGTCTGCACGATGAGATTATTATCGATTTATAATCATTTTTTTTATTTGGCAAACGGCAGTAAAGCATCATGTCACCAGAATAAGACCCTCGATTTATTGGAAAAGAGCATCGCTGTGCGCTTTATACCTCGGAAGTTCATCATCCATTTCGTCTGTAGCCTCATGAACTGCGTGGTTTCCTGAGTGGTGGTAGAGACCGCACCCCAGGTCATCGTGTGACTCCCAAGTTTACTTTGATATGATGGTGATTGTATCAATATTTCCGCATAAAGGCGTTTCCACCGCTATTTCTTGCATAATACATTTTAACGACACTTAAAAGGTCTCACCATGTCAAATGAACAAATTATCTGTCTGCATTTATAAAATTGTACCGAACTTCCTGTTCCCAATATACAGTGAGGGGGGGGGGAAAGTATTTGATCCCCTGCTGATTTTGTACGTTTGCCCACTGACAAAGAAATGATCAGTCTATAATTTTAATGGTTTATTTGAACAGTGAGAGACAGAAGCAAGCCAGCAGTGGGATGCAGGTGGTATGCTGCTGGCTAGTGCCCTGCGAGGTTGCTAGGAGGCCGGACATCTGGCCACCCTCTTCACTATACAGGCCACACAAAACTGTCGGTCTCCCTCAAGCAGTGGCAGAGAGCAACATGGCCACAAAACTGTCAGTCTCCCTCAAGCAGTGGCAGAGAGCAACATGGCCACAAAACTGTCAGTCTCCCTCAAGCAGTGGCAGAGAGCAACATGTCTCTGCCCATCAACAACTGGACTCACTCATATCTCTGTACTTGTGGGATGGTGTAAAGTGAGTTGTGTGACGTATATATTGTTCTCAATACTTTGTTGTCGTTGCTTTATTTATGATTCCTCTGTATAGCTTGTAGCCTGTAAACATGTTCAGCGATGATGCAGTTAAAGTCAGAAGTTTACATACACTTAGGTTGGAGTCATTAAAACTCATTGTTCAACCACTCCACAATTTGTTGTTAACAAACTATAGTTTTGGCAAGTCAGTTAGGACATCTACTTTGTGCATGACACAAGTAATTTTTCCAACATTGTTTACAGACAGATTATTTCACTTATAATTCACTGTATCACAATTCCAGTGGATCAGAAGTTTACATACACTAAGTTGACTGTGCCTTTAAACAGCTTGGAAAATTCCCTAAAATTATGTCATGGCTTTAGAAGCTTCTGATGGGCTAATTTACATCATTTGAGCCAATTGGAGGTGTACCTGTGGATGTATTTCAAGGCCTACCTTCAAACTCCGTGCCTCTTTGCTTGACATCCTGGGAAAATCAAAAGAGATCAGCCAGACTTCAGAAAAAAATGGTAGACCTCCACAAGTCTGGTTCATTCTTGGGAGCAATTTCCAAATGCCTGAAGGTACCACGTTCATCTATACAAACAATAGTACGCAAGTACAAACATCATGGGACCACGCAGCCGTCATACCGCTCAGGAAGGAGATGCGTTCTGTCTCCTGGAGATGAACGTACTTTGGTGCGAAAAGTGCAAATCAATCCCAGAAGAACAGCAAAGGATCTTGTGAAGATGCTGGAGGAAACAGGTACAAAAGTATCTATATCCACAGTAAAACGAGTCCTATATCAACATAACCTGAAAGGCCGCTCAGCAAGGAAGAAGCCACTGCTCCAAAACCGCCATAAAAAAGCCAGACTACGGTTTGCAACGGCACATGGGGACAAAGATCGTACTTTTTGGAGAAATGTTCTCTGATCTGATGAAACAAAAACAGAACTGCTTGGCCATAATGACCATCGTTATGTTTGGAGGAAAAAGGGGGAGGCTTGCTAGCCGAAGAACACCATCCCAACCGTGATGCAAGGGGGTGGCAGCATCATGTTGTAGGGGTGCTTTGCTGCAGGAGGGACTGGTGCACTTCACAAAATAGATGGCATCATGAGGAAAGAAAATTAATGTGGATAAATTGAAGCAACATCTGAAGACATCAGTCAGGAAGTTAAAGCTTGGTCGCAAATGGGTCTTCCAAATAGACAATGACCCCAAGCATACTTCCAAAGTTGTGGCAAAATGGCTTAAGGACAACAAAGTCAAGGTATTGGAGTGTCCATCACAAAGCCCTGACCTCAATCCCATAGAAAATTTGTGGGCAGAACTGAAAAGGCGTGTGCGAGCAAGGAGGCCTACAAACCTGACTCAGTTACACCAGCTCTGTCAGGAGGAATGGGCCAAAATTCACCCAACTTATTGTGGGAAGCTTGTGGAAGGCTATCTAAACCATTTTACCCAAGTTAAACAATTTAAAGGCAATGCTACCAAATACTTCTGACCCATTGGGAATGTGATGAAAGAAATAAAAGCTGAAATAAATCATTCTCTCTACTATTTTTCTGACATTTCACATTCTTAAAATAAAGTGGTGATCCTAACTGACCTAAGACAGGGAATTTTTACTAGGATTAAATGTCAGGAATTGTGAAAAAACTGAGTTTAAATGTATTTGGCTAAAGTGTATGTAAACTTCAAATGTATGTCCTCTGTATAGCTTGTAACCTGTATGTTCAGGGATGATATGTCCTCTGTATAGCTTGTAACCTGTTTGTTCAGGGGTGATATGTCCTCTGTATAGCTTGTAACCTGTAGACATGTTCAGGGGTGATATGTCCTCTGTATAGCTTGTAACCTGTACGTTCAGGGATGATATGTCCTCTGTATAGCTTGTAACCTGTATGTTCAGGGATGATATGTCCTCTGAATAGCTTGTAGCCTGTATGTTCAGGGATGATATGTCCTCTGTATAGCTTGTAACCTGTATGTTCAGGATGATATGTCCTCTGTATAGCTTGTAACCTGTATGTTCAGGGATGATATGTCCTCTGTATAGCTTGTAACCTGTATGTTCAGGGGTGATATGTCCTCTGTATAGCTTGTAACCTGTATGTTCAGGGGTGATATGTCCTTTATACAGTCCTTTATTACTGTTAGTACAGCTCTTGTCATATCGTATGTACAGTATATTGCTATACAGTATAGTTCCTGTGTGTTCATTCTTGGGTTGCTTTATTCCCCTCTAACCGGGGGTGGTGTCAGTGGGTCTAAACTAGTAAAATATATAGAGCCAGGTCTCTCTCTTTCACTCATAATGCCCAAGGTTACTTCTGGATGATAAACTGGGGTTCACCTGGTTGGAAGATATTGTAATGAAACAGACGGGGACACGAACCCTTAACCTTTAACCTTTCATCCTTAACCTCTTGATTAAACCTAGTCTGTTGACATTTCTCGACAATTATATATTTTTTTGTGTCAGAAACAAATGTTTATTTGTTGACTGAAACAGATGCTGTCCTTTTAAGTTTCATAACATGCAATATATATTTCCACAGTGTTGTATGATGTGCCATATCCAGTGGTGTAAAGTACTTAGGTAGAAATACTTTAAAGTATGACTTAAAATTGTTTTTGGGGTATCTGTACTTTACTATTAATATTTTGACAACTTTTACTTTTGCTTCACTACATTCCTAAAGAAAATGATGTACTTTTTACTCCATACATTTTCCCTGACATCCAAAAGTACCCGTTACATTTTGAATGCTTATCAGGACAGGAAAATGGTTCAATTCACACACTGATCAACAGAACCTCTCTGGTCAGTGTGACGAACCTCCCACTCTGTGACGAACCTCCCACTCTGTGACGAACCTCCCACTCTGTGCCGACCCTCCCACTCTGTGCCGACCCTCCCACTCTGTGCCGACCCTCCCACTCTGTGACGAACCTCCCACTCTGTGACGAACCTCCCACTCTGTGACGAACCTCCCACTCTGTGCCGACCCTCCCACTCTGTGCCGACCCTCCGATTCCGTGCCGACCCTCCCACTCTGTGCCGACCCTCCCACTCTGTGACGAACCTCCCACTCTGTGCCGACCCTCCCACTCTGTGCCGACCCTCCCACTCTGTGCCGACCCTCCCACTCTGTGCCGACCCTCCCACTCTGTGCCGACCCTCCCACTCTGTCTGCCGAATTCTTTCTCTTTTCTCTTGTTTGCCTTAATAAGATGTCAGTGGGCGGAGCCAGGAGGGTTGTCAGCGAAATGGGACAGACCTAGGCTGGGTGTGTCCCAGGATAAATGCACCTCTTCCCCATTCATTGAAGAGACTCTCTCCATGCAGACACAGATTTTGGTTGTGGTATTTTTTGTTTGTTTGCGTTGGCACCTTTCAACACCCTTCATTATCACATTTATACACAACCACTCACGTACACTACTGATTACACACACACCATTGTTAATTATATTTAGTTTACTTTAGTTAATAAATATATTTTGTTATTCCTGATCTCCACGTTGTCTCCTTTTTTTGTTACGCACTTTGAGCCGGTTTGTGACAAGTGGGGGCTCGTCCGGGATCATAAGGTCGGTTTCTAGACATTTAAGGCGTATAGCACTCTGATGTATTATGAAGGACTAATATTAGTGTTGTTTGGCTTACGAGTGTGTTGTGTTTGGGAGAACGTGGAAATAATGTTGAACTCTGTAGGTGCTTTGTTTGCATCTTTTGTTACAGCTTGTTTGCGTTGTAATGTTTGGTGCCCAGTACTGGTTGCCTTTGTTTGTTTTGGTCAACTTGCCACTGTGGTGGATAGTTGGTTGTGTGCTGCGTTGGAGAATGTAGATTGGTTAGTTTCCAGGCCCATTCTCAGGCTGGAGACTCTTGGGTTGGGTAGTGACACTAGCTACCCGGAGCTATAGCCTTTTTCCCCCTCTGTTAGGCTTAGTGACGTGTTTCACTTTGGAATATGTTGGGCATGGGTTATTTCGTTTTGTTTTTGTGTCGGGTCTGTGGACTGAGCAGTTGGCTTGGGGGGAATCTGCCAGCGTGCTGGGGGGAATCTGCCAGCGTGCTGGGGGGAATCTGCCAGAGTGCTGGGGGGAATCTGCCAGCGTGCTGGGGGGAATCTGCCAGCGTGCTGGGGGGAATCTGCCAGAGTGCTGGGGGGAATCTGCCAGCGTGCTGGGGGGAATCTGCCAGCGTGCTGGGGGAATCTGCCAGCGTGCTGGGGGGAATCTGCCAGCGTGCTGGGGGGAATCTGCCAGCGTGCTGGGGGGTTGTTTGCTTGCCAGTCGGGCTACAGTGCGTAATTACCCACCGCAAATCCGTGTGAAGACTAGGGTTGAGTTACTGTAGGTTTTGGGAAAGCTCCATATATATCTCTTCTGTGGTGCCCAGTGTGATTGTCATTTATCTGGTTGTGGTCTGGTGTGCTCAGCAGAGGGGAAGAGCGACAATTTTTTTATTTTCTTGTGACTATGGTGTCTTACGTAAACGAGTTAACTCCATCAGAGGAACTGTTAGAATTATGTACTAAAGAACAGCTGTTGTAGTGTTCAGCGACCTTCAAAGTTAAAATTAGTGATAAACATCTAAAAAATGATGTTAGGTTGATATTGAAGGCCATTCTGATGGAGAGTGGAATGTGTTAAAATGAAGCTGCAACAAGAGGTTAGGGAAGGAAAGCTCTCAGGGGAGAGTTTGCTCTGGGAAGGTGACCCAGATTTACCTAGGGGTCGTTCTTCTTTTGGTCGTGCCCCGGACACATTTGATATTGTTGGGAACTTACGGTTGTTGCCTCAGTTTAATGAAAGGGACCCTGAGACATTCTTCTCGTTGTTTGAGCGTGTTGCTGGCGCTAGGAGTTGGCCTGATTCTGACCGCACTTTAATGTTGGAGTGTGTGCTGACTGGTAAAGTGCAGGAAGCATATTCAGCTCTTAGTGTAGCCGACAGTGTCAGTTATGATTAAAGGTTAAAACGGCTGTATTACAGATTTACGAATTGGTTCCTGAGGCTTACCGCCAACGATTTAGAACTTTATAAAGGCATAATAAAGAGACTCATGTTGAGTTTGCATGAGAGTTATCTTCACAGTTTAATCGCTGGTGTTCCGCCTCTGCAGTTATGACCTTCCAAGGGCTGTGTGATCTGATTATGTTAGAGCAATTTAAGGACACAGTCCCTGATCGTATAGCGACGTACATTAACGAACGAAAAGTAAAGATTGTCGCTGAAGCTGCGGTTTTGACGGACGAGTATGTTTTGACTCATAAAAGTGTCTTTGCAGAGCCCCGTATTCGGAGTGAGAGGGGGCGTTCGGAGTGAGAGGGGGCGTTCGGAGTGAGAGGGGGCGTTCGGAGTGAGAGGGGGCGTTCGGAGTGAGTGGGGGCGTTCGGAGTGAGTGGGGGCGTTCGGAGTGAGTGGGGGCGTTCGGAGTGAGTGGGGGCGTTCGGAGTGAGTGGGGGCGTTCGGAGTGAGTGGGGGCGTTCGGAGTGAGTGGGGGCGTTCGGAGTGAGTGGGGGCGTTCGGAGAGATTTGGGCCTCGCTCACCGAGATACTCTGGTTCAGGGGCAGAGTTTTATTCAACTAGGGTTGAGCCTGACTCCCGTGGTAAAGATGACGTGGGTCAAGAGTGTCACTGCTGTCAAAGCTCAGGTCATTGGAAAAACGAATGTCTGGTTCTCAGGGCTAGGGGTAAATTCAGTACGTGTGCTTACGTTAAATCCAAGCCAATGGTGTTAGCTGTGCCTGTTCCACATCAGTTTACTCCTGACACATTGTCTCATGCCCAGGGGCAGGTGAAAGTCCATATTGACCCAGACTATTTACCTTTCATTACGGAGGGTTTTGTGTCTATGTTAGGAAGTAACGACCTAGTGCCAGTGAAGATCCTGAGAGACACAGGTGCCTTTGAATCGTTTGTGTTGGAGTCTGTTACCCTTCTCTGCTGAGACTGATTCGGGGAATAGTGTTCTAATTAGGGGAATAGTGTTCTAATTAGGGGAATAGGTTTGAACACTCTGTCAGTTCCATTGCATAAACTGATGTTGGATTGTGGACTGGTGAAAGGTGAGGTTGTTGTGGGGCTGTGTCCTTCGTTGCCTATTGAGGGTATCGACGTTATCCTTGTGAATAACTTGGCAGGTGAGCATGTGTGGCCTGTCGTGTTTCCATCTCTAGTGGTTTCCACTAAGCCGTCATTTGTAGGGATTCCTGATGAGAGTGTGCAGAGTTTCCCAGCGGTGTTCTCTGCGTGGCGACCTGGTCACTGCGCCAGCTAACGAGAATACCATAAAGACTGTCACTACTTTCCCTGTTATCCCGTTATCTGTATCCCGCTCCGATCTAATCGATGCGCAACGGACTGACCCCACATTAAAAGAGTTGCGTGACCAAATTGTGCCTGTTGAACAGCTGGGAGATGTCGCTCATGGCTATTTTCTCCAAGAGGATGTCCTGATGAGATAGTCGGTGTTTCGTGGTAGTAGTTTTCTGGGGGAGGCGATTAGTCAGGTTGTTGTACCAGTTAAGCTTTGTGAGTTGGTGTTGACAACTTCCCACAACGATGTTGCTGGACATATGGGTGTGAGGAAAACCTACAATCGCATATTAATACTTTTCTTTTGGTCTAGGTTAAAGAGGGATGTTTTTGAGTTCATCAAAACGTGTCACACCTGTCAATTAACTGGTAAACCTAAGCAAGCTATTAAGCCGGTACCACTGCTTCCTATTCCTGTACTCAGCCAACCTTTTGAGTATCTGATTATTGATTGTGTTGGTCCTCTGCCTCGTTCTAAAAAGGGTAGTAGTTACCTGTTCACTGTGATGTCAGACCACTAGGTTTCCTGCTGCCTGTCCTCTCTGGTCTATCACCACTAGGTTTCCTGCTGCCTGTCCTCTCAGGTCTATCACCACTAGGTTTCCTGCTGCCTGTCCTCTACGGTCTATCACCACTAGGTTTCCTGCTGCCTGTCCTCTCTGGTCTATCACCACTAGGTTTCCTGCTGCCTGTCCTCTCTGGTCTATCACCACTAGGTTTCCTGCTGCCTGTCCTCTCTGGTCTATCACCACTAGGTTTCCTGCTGCCTGTCCTCTCAGGTCTATCACCACTAGGTTTCCTGCTGCCTGTCCTCTCCGGTCTATCACCACTAGGTTTCCTGCTGCCTGTCCTCTCTGGTCTATCACCACTAGGTTTCCTGCTGCCTGTCCTCTCTGGTCTATCACCACTAGGTTTCCTGCTGCCTGTCCTCTCTGGTCTATCACCACTAGGTTTCCTGCTGCCTGTCCTCTCAGGTCTATCACCACTAAGTTTCCTGCTGCCTGTCCTCTCAGGTCTATCACCACTAGGTTTCCTGCTGCCTGTCCTCTCCGGTCTATCACCACTAGGTTTCCTGCTGCCTGTCCTCTCTGGTCTATCACCACTAGGTTTCCTGCTGCCTGTCCTCTCTGGTCTATCACCACTAGGTTTCCTGCTGCCTGTCCTCTCTGGTCTATCACCACTAGGTTTCCTGCTGCCTGTCCTCTCTGGTCTATCACCACTAGGTTTCCTGCTGCCTGTCCTCTCAGGTCTATCACCACTAGGTTTCCTGCTGCCTGTCCTCTCTGGTCTATCACCACTAAGTTTCCTGCTGCCTGTCCTCTCTGGTCTATCACCACTAGGTTTCCTGCTGCCTGTCCTCTCTGGTCTATCACCACTAGGTTTCCTGCTGCCTGTCCTCTCTGGTCTATCACCACTAAGTTTCCTGCTGCCTGTCCTCTCTGGTCTATCACCACTAGGTTTCCTGCTGCCTGTCCTCTCTGGTCTATCACCACTAGGTTTCCTGCTGCCTATCCTCTCTGGTCTATCACCACTAGGCTTCCTGCTGCCTGTCCTCTCAGGTCTATCATCACTAGGTTTCCTGCTGCCTGTCCTCTCCAGTCTATCACCACTAGGTTTCCTGCTGCCTGTCCTCTCTGGTCTATCACCACTAGGTTTCCTGCTGCCTGTCCTCTCTGGTCTATCACCACTAGGTTTCCTGCTGCCTGTCCTCAGGTCTATCACCACTAGGTTTCCTGCTGCCTGTCCTCTCTGGTCTATCACCACTAGGTTTCCTGCTGCCTGTCCTCAGGTCTATCACCACTAGGTTTCCTGCTGCCTGTCCTCTCTGGTCTATCACCACTAAGTCTGTGCTAAAAGCTTTGACTCAGTTTCTCTCACTGTTTGGAATCCCTAAGATCATTCAGAGTGATCAAGAATCTAATTTCACCTCTAATCTGTTTGGTCAGGTTCTCCAACAGCTCCATATTAAACACAATTTGTCTAGCGCCTATCATGCGCAAAGTCAAGGAGCGCTGGAACGTTTCCATCAAACACTTAAGTCTTTGTTGAGAGCTTATTGTACTGAGATGGATAAGGATTGGGAGGAGGGGTTGCCTTGGTTACTATTAGCCTCTAGGGAGGTTTCACAGGAGAGCACGGGTTTCAGTCCAAATGACCTTGTGTTTGGTCATAGGGTGCGTAGACTTCTCTGTTCTCCAGGATGACTGGAAGTCTCCTGAGCCCCCTCAGTCCTTGTTATCTTATGTGTGTGATTTCCGGCGACGCCTGTACGCCGCTGGTGAAATGGCTAAAGAGAAGCTATCATCTTCACAGGAGAGGATGAAGGGCGTATCTGATCGGCGAACTGAGCCTCGTCACTTTAGTCCAGGTGACCAGGTTCTTGCTCTGCTGCCAATTGTTGGTTCTCCTTTTCAAGCCAAGTTTCAAGGTCCATATACGGTTGTGCTCCAGTACACTGACCAAAACGATCTAGTTGCCACTCCAGAACGGAGAAAAGCACACCAACTGTGCCATGTAAATCTGTTAAAACCCTATTATGCACATTCCTCTGAGGCCGAACAGTGGGAGTCTACAGAGGACGGTAAACCTGTTATTTTGGCCGATACCGTTATTCCGCTGGGTTCTTGTCATGCTAGGTCTGTGCATGATGAGGAAGATGTTCCTGGTCCCGACGATTGCATACTGTAGATTGAAAAATTCAGAGACACTAGATATTTCAGACAGCCTTCTCGCTCATCTACCTGTTGATGGGCGGAAAGAGATGGTTGGTCTGATTCAGAGATTTCCATGTTTGTTTTCTGATACACGTACAAACTTAATAGAACACGATATTGACATTGGAGATGCTGATCCCATTCATCAGCGGTTCTATAGAGTTTCTTCAGAGAAACAGAGTTGCCTGGATGCTGAGATCAGGTACATGCTGAAGAGTAAGATAGCAGAGCCTTCTTTCTCCAGTTGGGCTTCTCCCTGTATCTTGGTCAGTAAACCGGATGGGACAAACAGATTTTGTACGGACTACCGTAAGGTAAAGTGTCACTAAGCCTGATTCATTTCCTCTTCCTCGGATGGAGGACTGCGTTGATCAAGTTGGCGCAGCTAAGTTTGTGAGCAAATTTTACCTGTTAAAGGGCTATTGGCAGGTGCCACTGACGAGTAGGACGTGGAATCTCTGCCTTATTACACCCTCTGGTCTGTACTCGTATTCGGTTATGAGTTTCGGCCTGCGTAATGCACCTACCACTTTTCAGCAACTTGTGAACAGGGTTGTCTCCGGTCTGGCCGGGTGCGCTGTTTATCTGGACGATGTAGTGATATATGCAGATACATGGGAGGAACATCTGTCCCGTATTCAAGCCTTGTTCGAACTTCTGGCTGCGGGTCGCCTCACGATCAATCTGGCTAAATGTGAGTTTGCTCAGGCGACCGTTACATACCTTGGAAAGGTGGTTGGGCAGGGTGAAATGCGTCCTGTTCGGGCTAAAGTGGTAGCTATTGATGCTTTTCCACCACCAACTACTAAAAAGGAACTGATGCATTTCTTGGAAATGATTGGTTATTACCGTAGTTTTTGTAGGAACTTCTCTACTGTGGTCGCTCCCTTAACAGATTTGCTGAAAGCTAAGGCTGTTTACGTCTGGTCTTCTCATTGTCAACAGGCTGTTTACGTCTGGTCTTCTCGTTGTCAACAGGCTGTTTACGTCTGGTCTTCTCGTTGTCAACAGGCTTTTGAAGATGCAAAGAGGTTGCTTACCTCAACTCCGGTGCTGGCTGCTCCTCGCTTGGATATGTCATATACCTTGCAGGTGGATGCTAGTGATGTGGGGGCAGGTGCAGTTTTGCCGTTAGCAGATGTGTCTGGAGTTGAGAGGCCTGTTTCTTTTCCAAAAAGTTTAACCATTTCAGTTGAACTACTCGGTCATTGAAAAAGTGCTAGCATATGGGCGCTACAACACTTTGAGGTGTATGTCGGGTCGGGAGTAGTACCTATTGTGGTCTACACCAACCATAACCCTCTCACCTTTTTGAGGTCCATGATGTGGAATGCTTGTAAAAAATAAATACGATCTTGATGTGCGGCACATCCGGGGGACTGATAATGTCATTGCTGACGCGCTCTCTCGTGCGCCCTGTTCCTGAATGTCCACGTGACTGACCACTGTTATTTTGTGTCTGGTATTGTCCTGTTCTGTCGCTCCTGTCTGTTCCCTTCTGGTCTCGTTTTCTTTCCTCTTAAAGGTTGCTTCCTGTCCCCTGAGGTTGCTTCCTGTCCGCTGAGGTCTGGGGAGGATGATGTTGGCTGGGGCAAGCGGACGCAAAGGCTGGATCAATTTGTTGTGTGACTGGTATGGTGTTCTGGGGTCTTTGTTAGTCCCCGGTTTTATGGGGGGGGTGACGACCCTCCCACTCTGTGACGACCCTCCCATTCTGTCTGCCGAATTCTTTCTCTTTTCTCTTGTTTTCCTTATTAGGATGTCAGTGGGCGGAGCCGGGAGGGTTGTCAGCGAAATGGGACAGACCTGGGCTGGGTGTGTCCCAGGATAAATGCACCTCTTCCCCATTCATTGAAGAGACTCTCTCCATGCAGACACAGATTTTGGTTGTGGTATTTTTTGTTAGTTTGCGTTGGCACCTTTCAACACCCTTCATTATCACATTTATACACAACCACTCACGTACACTACTGATTACTGACTACACATCATTGTTAATTATATTTAGTTTACTTTAGTTAATAAATATATTTTGTTATTCCTGATCTCCACGTTGTCTCCTTTTTTTGTTACGCACTTTGAGCCGGTTCATGACATCATCCCTACTGCGTCTGGTCTGACAGACTCACTAAACACACACATCATTTGTAAATTATGTCTGACTGTTGGCGTGTGCCCCTGGCTATGCGTAAAATAAAATAAAAACAAATGTGCCGTCTGGTTTGCTTAATATAAGGAATTTTAAATGATTCATCCTTTTTTTTTTTTTTTCTTGAGTGGTCTGGGGGCCGGAACATAATTGTAATTTGTAGACTGCAAACTGACAGACAGATATACAATTTGACTAAAACATAATGATTTCAAACCTTGCTTATGAGTGGCAATACTTTGGAATAGATTTCCAAAATTAAAATCACTTGGTGCTGATTTGATGGTGTTTTTACAGTCATGTCCAATGGAAGAAAGCCTTGATCAACACAGCCCTAAACTGGGTGGAGTCTAGGACCCAGCAGACAGTTAGAAGGGGGAAGTTGCATCCCAATATGGCGGCCGGAGTGTGGGTGTGACAAAAGGAAAGGAGTGGGCGTGTGGAAAGGAGTGTGTGTTCAAAGCGCTCCGCTATAGGTTAGATGATTTTGATTGGTGTTTTTCTCCCTTCCGTTTACCACGCAACTATCGTACAATGAGCTACCATACCACGGGAGTTTGGACCTCTGTTTTTCTGCCAGAGGATTAGTCTGTGACATTGTTCACTGTTCTACACAAATAATTGTATACTGAACAAAAATATAAACACAACATGCTACAGTTTCATTGATTTTACTTAGTTACAGTTTATTTAAAACTGAGTCAGTTGAAATAAATTCATTAGGCCCTAATCTATGGATTTTTACACGACTGGGAATACAGATATGCATCTGTTGGTCACAGGTACCTTAAAAAAAAAATGGGCCTCAGGGTCTCGTCACTGTATTTTTGTGCATTCAAATTGCCATCGATAAAATGCAATTGTGTTTGTAGCTTATGCCTGTCCATTCCATAACCCCACCACTCTGTTCACAACATTAATGTCAGAAGAAAAATGCTCTCCTAAACAACGCCATACACATGGTCTGCGGGTGTGAGGCTGGTTGGATGTACTGCCGAATTCTCTAAAACTACATTGGAGACGGCTTATGGTAGAGAAATTAACATAAAATTATCTGGCAACAGCTCTGGTAGACATTCCAGCAGTCATGCATGCCAATTGCACGCTCTGTCAAAACTTGAGACATCTGTGGCATTGTGTTGTGCTACAAAACTGCACATTTTAGAGTGGCCTTTTATTGTCCCCAGCACAAGGTGCACCTCTGTAATGATCATGCTGTTTAATCAGCTTCTTGATGTGCCACACCTGTCAAGTGGATGGATTATCTTGGCAAAGGAGAAACGCTCACAATAAGCTTTTTGTGATTATGGAACAGATCTGGGATCTTTTATTTCAGCTAATGAAACATGGGACCAACACTTTATATGTTGCATTTATATATCTGACGTTATTTAATGTTGCTTCGTGCGTTGTATGCCTGTGCTAACTCTGACTGCCACCCTGATATTGGCTGCTTGGTTGCTACTTCCCACGCCGTTGCCGGACAGTAGTGCTTGTCAAACAGTAGAGAAAGTGTTGCCGTTCATGCCCTCCCTATTGAGTAGTAGATTGTATGTATAAAGGTAACATCTAGATGGTTATCGATATTAGTTATTTCTTGTGTTGGCTGCAATCCTACTTGAAATAAAATCGTGTGAGAGAAAATATTTTGACAAGTTAGCTACCTCTGGCGACGCGATAGTGATACCACAGATATTTCACCGGATGTAGAAATGTGAAGCATCCGCTTGGCGTTTTCCACTCACTACCAAATATGGTAGTCGGGCCGACATTCTGCTAATATTTTCATCGATGAAACATTTGATCTCAATACATTTTTCTGTTCACAAAACTATAATCTCTTACGAACAGAGTGGACTAAGTTTTCTGTAGACTTTACCTTTTGCCAAAGCTTTTTTTTAAACAATTTTTAAATGCGTTGTTTAGAAGGAGAATTGAGTTCACGTCACGTCAGAGTAGGCGTTCCCTAACTGAAATCTGCAAATATTGGCTAGCTCTTGCTTGGCTCTGCCCACTATGACTCATTAGTTCCGGTTTGAAACGACGGGCTGTGGTCTATCTTGGTTTTCTTCTACAGATCTTCGGTGATACCCAGGAAGAGACGCTTCACGTCGAGTGGCAAAACATCCGTCCAATTATCTGATTCGCTTTCCAAACACCCACAACTTTCGACAAACCCACTTTCCGGTCGCCATATTTGGCTGCAGCTGCCCATACTTGGATAGGGTGGTACCACAGATAGAACAATGAGACATGATTTACTGGATAGATAAATGTGAAGTGAGGAAGCCTAGTGGCCGGCAATGGGAGAAGATGGATTTTGACCGATATTCTGCACATTTTCTCACCGATTAAACATTTGATCTCAATACAGTTTTCTGTTGTCCAAAACTAAAATATGTCACGAAGAGAGTGGACTACTTTTTTGTAGACTTTAGTCTTTGCCAAAGTTACGAAAAAAAAAATGCATTGTTAAAGAGTACACACAGAGTAGGCGTAGCCTAACGGAAATATGCAAATATTGGCTTGGAACGCGCCAATAGGATCTCGCTAGCTCTTGCTTGGCTCTGCCCACTATGACTCAGTAGTTCCCGATTGAAACGACGGGCTGTGGTCTATCTTGGTTTTCTTCTACAGATCTTTGGTGGTCTTCAATAGGGCTGTTGTGTGTTGGTGAGGAGAGGTTGCAGCTAGCCCTGGGAAATATTCAGTGTGGAAAGAAGAAATTATACAAAACAGTTTTACTAAGAGTGCCCGTGTTTATATGTGAGGAATTTGCAATAAGCTGCATAATTGACCGAGGATCCAAGGTAAGGTCGCTGAATAATTTGCTTGTATTCTGTGCGGTCTCAGTGTGGCAAGGCTTGCCCGGTATTGTAGCCTACAAGCCAGGCTGCGGCCTGCTTTGCCTTCCCCCTGCGCTCTCACACAAGGACTTCAGCCTCGTTATGTCGCTAAAATAACTCATGTGATACTCGGTCACATCCATACTAAAAACGTGTTCACGTCTCAATTTTAATTCAGTCCTGGGGGGGGGGGGGGGGGAATGGCGTTGACCACTAAATGAAGTGCTATTTTAGCCTAGCAAAGCAGCCAGAAATTAGTGTAGTTGTTTGGTTTCAGACGCCACAGGGTTGTAATAATTCCCCATCATGCAGCGAGGCCCGAGTTTGGCGCCAAGGCCGTCGGGATTTTGTCCCAGTCTACATGTTTTGTAATGGTGGACTATTGTTGTACATATAGAGGAGGAAACAGCACCATGAGGCAATATGCCTGATTTTATATCCAAACTATTCTATTCAGTGACTAAGGTTTGGGGATCGTTATTAGCCAATTCAACTCCACGATTTACAACGGAGTTGAGCAGCGACTAGTGTGAGCGGACTGGGAGTTACAATGGCATATTAAATTCAGGTTTTTATTTAAAAAATAAAATAATAAGAATTAAGCTACAGATTTATCACTAAAAATAATAACCTCACAATTACACACGACAATCTGTTGGCTGTTCTTTGGGTGCTGAATGAAACCAGTAGTTTTTAATACATAAAACCCATATATGACTGTGGAAGTCCAGTTCGCCCACGCTAGTCACTGTTCAACTCCATAGTAAATCTTTGAGTTGAATTAGCTAGGGTAGTTCAACATTGGAAATGTACAGTAAAATGTACAGTAAAAATAATATCGTGATTGTCAAAACATACGATATATCATCAACTAATATCCTGATATGCAACTATCCATTTCCTCCCATCACTAAATGTAATAGTAGCTAATAATGTAAACTTTCGGATGTATAATGTCATCATTTTCCAATAATGTAGCCTAATAAATATACTGAATGTGTAACATAACGTTTTTGCTCTTAATGTAATAATGAATCTCTGTTTGCCGACCTTATACACTGAACACCCCCCTCTGGAGCTGTATACAGACAGGAGTGGGTCCAGGGTGTCTGCAGAAACACCTGTATGTATGTATGTGTATATATATATATATATATATATATCTATATCTCTCTCTCTCTCTTACTACAGCATCAGACATTTTTACTGTGGATTTTTAAGGATATTGATATGGCAAATGGCCCTTAAATCTTCCATTGATCCTTATGGAACGACCCCTGACCTCTGTAAAATATGAAGAATGCGAGTGGTAGTAGCACTAGTAGTGGTAGTAGTAGCACTAGTAGTAGCACTGGTAGTAGTAGTGGTAGTAGTAGCACTGGTAGTAGTAGCACTGGTAGTAGTAGTGGTAGAAGTAGCACTGGTAGTAGTAGTGGTAGTAGTAGCACTGGTAGTAGTAGTGGTAGAAGTAGCAGTGGTAGTAGTAGTGGTAGAAGTAGCACTGGTAGTAGTAGCACTGGTAGTAGTAGCACTGGTAGTAGTAGTGGTAGAAGTAGCACTGGTAGTAGTAGTGGTAGTAGTAGCACTGGTAGTAGTAGTGGTAGAAGTAGCAGTGGTAGAAGTAGCAGTGGTAGAAGTAGCACTGGTAGTAGTAGCACTGGTAGTAGTAGTGGTAGAAGTAGCACTGGTAGTAGTAGCACTGGTAGTAGTAGCACTGGTAGTAGTAGTGGTAGAAGTAGCACTGGTAGTAGTAGCACTGGTAGTAGTAGTGGTAGTAGTAGCACTGATAGTAGTAGTAGTAGCACTGGTAGTAGTAGTGGTAGAAGTAGCACTGGTAGTAGTAGCACTGGTAGTAGTAGCACTGGTAGTAGTAGCACTGGTAGTAGTAGCACTGGTAGTAGTAGTGGTAGTAGCAGCACTGGTAGTAGTAGCACTGGTAGTAGTAGTAGCACTGGTAGTAGTAGTGGTAGAAGTAGCACTGGTAGTAGTAGCACTGGTAGTAGTAGTGGTAGAAGTAGCACTGGTAGTAGTAGTGGTAGTAGTAGCACTGGTAGAAGTAGCACTGGTAGTAGTAGTGGTAGTAGTAGCACTGGTAGTAGTAGTAGTAGCACTGGTAGTAGTAGTAGCACTAGTAGTGGTAGAAGTAGCACTGGTAGTAGTAGCACTGGTAGTAGTAGCACTGGTAGTGGTAGAAGTAGCACTGGTAGTAGTAGCACTGGTAGTGGTAGAAGTAGCACTGGTAGTAGTAGTAGCACTAGTACTGGTAGTAGTAGCACTGGTAGTAGTAGCACTGGTAGTAGTAGCACTGGTAGTGGTAGAAGTAGCACTGGTAGTAGTAGTAGCACTAGTAGTGGTGGTAGTAGTAGCACTGGTAGTAGTAGCACTGGTAGTGGTAGAAGTAGCACTGGTAGTAGTAGTAGCACTGGTAGTGGTAGAAGTAGCACTGGTAGTAGTAGTAGCACTGGTAGTGGTAGAAGTAGCACTGGTAGTAGTAGCACTGGTAGTAGTAGCACTGGTAGTGGTAGTAGTAGCACTGGTAGTGGTAGTAGTAGCACTAGTAGTAGCAGCACTGGTAGTAGTAGTAATTGTTATTTTATTATATATTTTTTAATGTATTTCACCTTTATTTAACCAGGTAGGCCAGTTGAGAACAAGTTCTCATTTACAACTGCGACCTGGCCAAGATAAAGCAAAGCAGTTTGACACATACAACAACAGAGTTACACATGGAGTAAAACAAACATACAGTCAATAATACAGTAGAACAAAAGAAAACAAAAAGTATATATACAGTGAGTGCAAATGAGGTAAGTTAAGGCAATAAATAGGCCATGGTGGCGAAGTAATTACATAGCAATAGTAGCAGTAGTACTAGTAGCAGCGTAGTACTACTAGTAGTAGCGGCAGCCGGTAGTACTACTAGTAGTAGCGGCAGCCGTAGTACTACTAGTAGTAGCGGCAGCCGTAGTACTACTAGTAGTAGCGGCAGCCGTAGTACTACTAGTAGTAGCGGCAGCCGTAGTACTACTAGTAGTAGCGGCAGCCGTAGTACTACTAGTAGTAGCGGCAGCCGTAGTACTACTAGTAGCAGCGGCAGCCGTAGTACTACTAGTAGCGGCGGCAGCCGTAGTACTACTAGTAGCGGCGGCAGCCGTAGTACTACTAGTAGCGGCGGCAGCCGTAGTACTACTAGTAGCGGCGGCGGCGGTACTACTAGTAGCGGCGGCGGCGGTACTACTAGTAGCGGCGGCGGCGGTACTACTAGTAGCGGCGGCGGCGGTACTACTAGTAGCGGCGGGCGGCGGTACTACTAGTAGCGGCGGCGGCGGCGGTACTACTACTAGTAGCGGCGGCGGCGGCGGTACTACTACTAGTGGCGGCGGCGGTACTACTAGTAGCGGCGGCGGCGGCGGTACTACTAGTAGCGGCGGCGGTACTACTAGTAGCGGCGGCGGCGGCGGTACTACTAGTAGCGGCGGCGGCGGTACTACTAGTAGCGGCGGCGGCGGTACTACTAGTAGCGGCGGCGGCACTACTACTACTGGTGGCGGCGGCATTACTACTACTGGTGGCGGCGGCGGCGGTACTACTACTAGTAGCGGCGGCGGCGGTAGTACTACTACTACTACTAGTAGCAGCGGCGGCGGTAGTACTACTACTACTACTAGTAGCAGCGGCGGCGGTAGTACTAGTAGCGGCGGCGGCGGTACTACTAGTAGCGGCGGCGGTACTACTAGTAGCGGCGGCGGTACTACTAGTAGCGGCGGCGGCACTACTACTACTGGTGGCGGCGGCATTACTACTACTGGTGGCGGCGGCGGCGGTACTACTACTAGTAGCGGCGGCGGCGGTAGTACTACTACTACTACTAGTAGCAGCGGCGGCGGTAGTACTACTACTACTACTAGTAGCAGCGGCGGCGGTAGTACTACTACTACTAGTAGCAGCAGCGGTGCTAGTAGTAGCAGCAGCGCTAGAAGTAGTAGCAGCAGCAGCAGCGCTAGAAGTAGCAGCAGCAGCAGCGCTAGAAGTAGCAGCAGTAGTAGTAGTAGTAGTAGCAGCAGCAGCAACGCTAGTAGTAGTAGTAGTAGCAGCAGCAGCAACGCTAGTAGTAGTAGTAGCAGCAGCAGCAGCAACGCTAGTAGTAGTAGTAGTAGCAGCAGCAGCAACGCTAGTAGTAGTAGTAGTAGCAGCAGCAGCAACGCTAGTAGTAGTAGTAGCAGCAGCAGCAACGCTAGTAGTAGTAGTAGCAGCAGCAGCAACGCTAGTAGTAGTAGTAGCAGCAGCAGCAACGCTAGTAGTAGTAGTAGCAGCAGCAGCAACGCTAGTAGTAGTAGTAGCAGCAGCAGCAACGCTAGTAGTAGTAGCAGCAGCAGCGGCAGTAATAGTAGTACTACTACTAGCAGCGGCGCTAGTAGTAGCAGCAGCAGCGGCGCTAGCAGCAGCAGCACTAGTAGTAGCAGTAGAAGCAGCAGCAGCACTAGTAGTAGCAGTAGAAGTAGCAGCAGCGCTAGTAGAAGTAGCAGCGGCGCTAGTAGTAGCAGCAGCAGCGGCGCTAGCAGCAGCAGCACTAGTAGTAGCAGTAGAAGCAGCAGCAGCACTAGTAGTAGCAGTAGAAGTAGCAGCAGCGCTAGTAGAAGTAGCAGCAGCGCTAGTAGTAGTAGTAGTAGTAGCAGCAGCAGCGCTAGTAGTAGTAGCAGAAGTAGCAGCAGCAGCGCTAGTAGTAGCAGAAGTAGCAGCAGCGCTAGAAGTAGTAGCAGCAGCAGCAGCGCTAGAAGTAGTAGCAGCAGCAGCAGCGCTAGAAGTAGTAGCAGCAGCAGCAGCGCTAGAAGTAGTAGCAGCAGCAGCAGCGCTAGAAGTAGTAGCAGCAGCAGCAGCGCTAGAAGTAGCAGCAGCAGCGCTAGAAGTAGCAGCAGCAGCAGCGCTAGAAGTAGCAGCAGCAGCAGCAGCAGCGCTAGAAGTAGCAGCAGCAGCAGCAGCGCTAGAAGTAGCAGCAGCAGCAGCAGCGCTAGAAGTAGCAGCAGCAGCAGCAGCGCTAGAAGTAGCAGCAGCAGCAGCAGCGCTAGAAGTAGCAGCAGCAGCAGCGCTAGAAGCAGCAGCAGCAGCGCTAGAAGCAGCAGCAGTAGCGCTAGTAGTAGTAGCAGCAGCGCTAGTGGTAGCAGCAGCACAGTACCTCTGCTGTGTTTGGACCTGACTGATCGTCAGTATCACAGCTACCGTAGACTGCCTGTGTGTATTGTTGCTGCTGTTCCACCAGGTGCATCAAAGCTGGGACCGGATGCATATTCTCGTTTCTGGGCAAGAGTAGTAACCAGTTTAAATCGGGTACGTTTTTTATCCGGCCGTGCAAATACTGCCCCCTAGCCTCAACAGGTTAATGATGAGCTTGGTGGGTACTATGGTGTTGAATGCTGAGCTATAGTTAATGAACAGGATTCTTACGTAGGTATTCCTCTTGTCCAGATGGGTTAGGGCAGTGTGATGGTGTCGTCTGTGGACCTGTTGGGGCGGTATGCAAACTGAAGTGGGTCTAGGGTGTCAGGTAGGGTGGAGGTGATATGATCCTTGACTAGTCTCTCAAAGCACTTCATGATGACAGAAGTGAGTGCTACGGGGCGGTAGTCATTTAGTTCAGTTACCTTCACTTTCTTAGGTACAGGGACAATGGTGGACATCTTTTTAAGCATGTGGGAACAGCAGACTGCGATAGGGAGAGATTGAATATATCTGTGAACACACCAGCCAGCTGGTCTGCGCATGCTCTGAGGGCACGGCTAGGGATACCATCTGGGCCGGCAGCCTTGCGAGGGTTAACACGCTTAAATGTCTTACTCACGTCGGCCACGGAGAAGGAGAGCCCACAGTCCTCGGTAGCGTGCTGCGTCGGTGGCACTGTATTATCCTCAAAACGAGCGAAGGTGTTCAGCCTGTGGAAGCAAGACGTCGGTGTCCACGACGTGGCTGGTTTTCCTTTTAGAATCCGTGATTGTCTGTAGACCCTGCCACATGTCTCGTCTGAGCTGTTGAACTGGGACTCGACTTTGTCCCTATGCCGACGTTTAGCCCTATGCCGACGTTTAGCCCTATGCCGACGTTTAGCTTGATTGCTTTGCGGAGGGAATAACTACGCTCTTTGTGTTCCATATTCCCAGTCTTGCCCTGGTTAAATGCAGGTATTCGCGCTTTCAGTTTTTCATGAATGCTCCTGTCACGGTTTCTGGTTGGGGGAGGTTTTAATAGTCACAGTGGGTACAACATCTCCTATGCACTTCCTGATAAACTCATTCACCGTACCGGTATATCTGCCAATATTTATTTTCTGAAGCTATTCTGAACATTTCCCGGTCCACGTGACCAAATCAATCTTGAAGTGTGGGTTCCGATTTGGTGCTTCCTGTTTTTGAGCCACGGGTGCTTCCTGTTTGAGTTTCTGCCTATGGGAGGGGAAGAGCAAGATGGAATCGTGGGCCAATTTGTCGAATGGAGAGTGGAGGGCGGCCTTGTATACGTTCTGGAAGGTTGTATAGCAATGGTTGAGGGTTTTAGCAGCGCGAGTACAGCAATTTTGTTGATATAATTTCGGGAGCTTTTTCCTCGTGCTTTATTAGAATCCTCAACTACAATAAATGCAGCCTGAGGATATGTTGTTTCCAGTTTGCATAAAGTCCAGTGAAGGTATTTGAGGGCTGTCGTGGTATCGGCTTTGGGGGGGGGGTATAGACTGCTGTTTCTATTATTGACTAATTCTCTCGGGAGATTCATTTAATTTTCAGATATTCTAGGTTTGTTGAACATAAGGACTTGAGTTCCTGTATGTTATCACAGTTGCACCATGAGTCGTTAATCACAAAACATATACCTTCACCCTTCTGCATCCCGGAGAGATGTTTGTTCCTGTCGGCGCGATGTACTGAGAAACCAACTGGTTTTACAGAATATCTCGAGAGCCATGTTTCCGTGAAGCAGAGTATGTTACAATCCCTGCTGTCTCTCTGAAAAGCAACTCTCGTCTTGAGCTCATCAATTTTATTATCCAGAGATTGGACATTAGCGAGTAAAATAATCGGGAGCGGTGGGTGGTGTGTATGCTTCCTAAGTCTGACCAGAAGAACCTCGAGAACCTCTCCAACGCCGGTGTTGTTTTGGGTCAGCCTTTGGAGTAAGTTTGATTTGCCCTGGGGAGACCAAACAAGGCATCCGCTCCAGGGAAGTTGGAGTTCTTGTCGTAATGCTCGAAGTTCTGGTGAGTTTCCACCGCTCTAATATCCAATAGTTCTTCCCGGCTGTGTGTAATGACATAAAACAACTCCTGAGCTAATAATGTAAAAAATGGTACATAAACAAACTTAATACTGCAGAGTTGCTTAAGAGGTAGTCGCGATGCTGCCATCTCCGTCGGCGACTCATTGGACATCAAAAAGCGATTCAACCACACAGAGCAGGGAGGTTTTCCCGATGCCTCGCAAAGAAGGGCTCCTATTGGTAGATGGGTAAAAAAAAAGAATATCCCTTTGAGCATGGTGAAGTTATTTATTACACCTTTGGATGGTGTATCAATACACCCAGTCACTACAATGATACAGGTGTCCTTCCTAACTTAGTTGCCAGAGAGGAAGGAAACCGCTCAGGGATTTCACCATGCGGCCAATGGTGACTTTAAAACAGTTAGAGTTTAATGGCTGTGATAGGAGAAAACTGAGGATGGATCAACAACATTGTAGTTACTCCACAATACTAACCTAAATGACAGAGTGAAAAGAAAGCCTGTACAGAATACAAATATTCCAAAACATGCATCCTGTTTGCAATAAGCTACTAAAGTAATACTGCAACAAATGTGGCAAAGAAATGAACTTTATGTCCTGAATACAAAGTGTTTATGTTTGGGGCAAATCCACCATCCCTCTTAATATTTTAAAACATAGTGGAGGCTGTATTATGCTATCGGGGGGTAGATCTAAGCACAGACAAAATCCTAGAAGATAACCTGTTTCAGTTTACTTTCCAATAGACTGGGAGACAAATTCACATTTCAGCTGGACAATAACCTAGAACATAAGGTCAAATACACTGGAGTTGTTTACCGAGACGACATTGGCTGTTCCTGAGTGGCCTAGTTAGATTTTAAAGCCGCTTTTGTTTTTTTAAAGTCAACTATGGCAAGACTTGAAAATGGCGGTCTAGCAATGATCAACCACCAACTTGACAGAGCTTGAGGAATTTAACGAATAATGTGCAAATATTGTACAATTCAGGTGTGCAAAGCTCTTAGACTTACCCAGAAAGACTCTGCTGTAATCACTGCCAAAGGTGATTTTAACATGTGGAGACTCTGGGTTGAATAAATCCCTAATGAAGATATATTTGTTTTTTATATTTTATAACTTTTCTTCCACCTTGTAACAACAAAATGTGTTCAAAGTGGAGGGGTGTGACTACTTTCTGTAGACACTATCTAATGTAGACATACGTTATGTAGGCAAACGCCTCGATGACACCAATAGTCACTGCATTTTGGTACACCTCAACTAAATACATTGCCTTGCAGCGTTGTTGCTTTGCAGCGTTGCTTTGCAGCGCAGCTTTGCTGCGTTGCTTTGCAGCGTTGCTTTGCTGCTTTGCAGCTTTGCTTTGCAGCGTTGTTGCTTTCCAGCGTTGCTTTCCAGCGTTGCTTTGCAGCGCAGCGTTGCTTTGCAGCGTTGCTTTGCTGCGTTGCTTTGCTGCGTTGCTTTGCAGCGTTGCTTTGCTGCGTTGCTTTGCTGCGTTGCTTTGCAGCTTTGCAGCGTTGCTTTGCAGCTTTGCAGCGTTGCTTTGCAGCGTTGCTTTGCAGCGTTGCTTTGCAGCGTTGCAGCGTTACTTTGCTGCGTTGCTTTGCTGCGTTGCTTTGCTGCGTTGCTTTGCAGAGGCAGTTGCAGTGTGTTCTGTAGTGCCTACGTTGCATAAATCCAACCTACAGCATCAAACTGTATGTGTAGACTTGACAGAAATAGAATCAGAAGGTGAATGTTGAACTTTAACCCTAACCCTCACCCTGACCCTGACCCTGACCCTAACCCTATCAATTACGTTGGATTACATAATGAAGAAAGTTTGACTGCAGAATTTTACGCTGCATTGATGCAAGATCGCTGTGGATCTGATGGAGGAGTAATGCTCCCCTGAATGTTTCTATGTTGACGCTCGTACAGAGGCCCCCATTCTGCAAGCTATTCTGGCTCTTAGCTCTGTCATGTCTTCTACCTCTGATGTCTCTTCTCCCTGTAGGGTACGTCAGGATGAAACGGCTCAGGTCTTCAAGCAGCAGTGACAGTTCTGACAATGAGAGTGAGTTCCAACTGTCTTTACATCATGACATGATGAAACCCACGACAGTCATTGAGAATAACATGCTGTCTGTAAACAGAGAAAGGCTTTAAATGTTGTTGTTTTTTCTCCAACATTAACCTGTCTTCCCCCTCTTCCTCTCTAAAACCTTCTGCATACTTTGTCGGCTGGCGCCGAGTTCGGAATGAACGGAACCAGTGTACTCACATACTCCCTTAAAAGACCTTCGCTTGAAAAAGGATTTTAAACTGCAATAGTACTATTTGTCCATCTTGAGACGCCGTAGAGCCAGTATACAAATTCTCAAAATCCCCTCTACCTCTCTCTACCCCCTTCTCTCTACCTCGTTTACCTCGTTCTACCCCTCTACCCTCGTTCTACCCCCCCTCCCTCTACCTCGTTTTACCCCCCGTCCCTCTACCTCGTTCTACCCCTCACCTCGTTCTACCCCCCGTACCTCACCTCGTTCTACCCCTCTACCTCGTTCTACCCCCCTCCCTCACCTCGTTCTACCCCCCGTCCCTCTACCTCGTTCTACCCCCCGTCCCTCTACCTCGTTCTACCCCCGTCACTCTACCTCGTTCTACCCCCGTCCCCTCTACCTAGTTTCTACCCCCCGTTCCCTCTACCTCGTCCCTCTCACCTCGTTCTACCCCCCGTCCCTCTACCTCGTTCTACCCCCGTCCCTCTACCGTCGTTCTACCCCCCGTCCCTCTACCTCGTTCTACCCCCCGTCCCTCTACCTCGTTCTACCCCCCGTCCCTCTACCTCGTTCTACCCCCCGTCCCTCTACCTCGTTCTCCCCCCCCGTCCCTCTACCTCGTTCTACCCCCGTCCCTCTACCCCGTCCCTCTACCTCGTTCTACCCCCGTCCCTCTACCTCGTTCTACCCCCCGTCCCTCTACCTCGTTCTACCCCCGTCCCTCTACCTCCTCGTTCTACCCCCCCGTCCCTCTACCCGTCGTTCTACCCCCCGTCCCTCTACCTCGTTCTACCCCCCGTCCCTCTACCTCTTTTCTACCCCCCTCCCTCTACCCTCGTTCCTACCCTACCCCCCGTCCTCTACACTCGTTCTAACCCCCCGTCCCTCTACCTCGTTCTACCCCCCCGTCCCTCTACTCGTTCTACCCCTCTACCTCGTTCTACCCCTCTACCTCGTTCTACCCCCCGTCCCTCTACCTCGTTCTACCCCCCGTCCCTCTACCTCGTTCTACCCCCCGTCCCTCTACTCGTTCTACCCCCCGTCCCTCTACCTCTACCCACCCCCCGTCCCTCTACCTCGTTCTACCCCCCGTCCCTCTACCTCGTTCTACCCCCCGTCCCTCTACCTCGTTCTACCCCCCGTCCCTCTACCTCGTTCTACCCCCCGTCCCTCTACCTCGTTCTACCCCCCGTCCCTCTACCTCTACCACGTTCTACCCCCCGTCCCTCTACCTCGTTCTACCCCCCGTCCCTCTACCTCGTTCTACCCCCCGTCCCTCTACCTTGTACTGCTCAGGTCCTTCCACCTCCTTCTGCTCCTCTAACAAGTATGGAAGTAAACCTGGAACCCCTGCCTCCGTGCCCAAGAAACCAGCAGAGGTACGCCATGCTGCCGTTCCTTACACCCACACGCACACACGCACGCACACACACACACACACACACACCTCCCGTCAGCTTCCTGAGTGTTCTTTACACACACACACACACACACACACACACACACACACACACCTCACGTCAGAGGTACGCCACACTGCCGTTCCTTTACACACACACACACACCTCCCGTCAGCTTCCTGAGTGTTCTTTACACACACACACACACACACACACACACACACACACACACACACACACCTCACGTCAGAGGTACGCCACACTGCCGTTCCTTTACACACACACACACACCTCCCGTCAGCTTCCTGAGTGTTCTTTACACACACACACACACACACACACACACACACACACACACACCTCACGTCAGAGGTACGCCACGCTGCCGTTCCTTTACACACACACACGCCTCATGTCAGCTTCCTGAGTGTTTTGTCCCAAACTGCACCCTATTCCCCACAGGGCTCCGGTCAAAAGTAGTGGACTATGTAGGGGGAATAGGTTATCATTTGGGACACAGACAATGTAATAAGTGTATTTATATGTCTCCTCTCCTCTCTCCCAAGGTGTTCAGGAAAGACCTGATCAGTGCCATGAAGCTGCCAGACTCTCACCATGTCTCCCCTGAAGACTATTACCTGCTGGGGGACACCTGGAGACAGGAGTGGGAGAAGGGGGTGCAGGTGCCTGCCTTCCCCGAAACCATCCCACAGCCCTCCATCAGGTAACCACACCTCTACTTGTCTCCGTACCTCAGGAACTGATGCTGAATTGTCTGCTAGTAATCTCTTATTGTGTCTGCAGGACCATAGAGGAGAAGCCTAAGGAGGTGTTGTTCACCCTACAGAAGAGGTATATCCAGTGCTGGAGTCAGACCTCTACAGAGACGGGTTACGTTAACATCAAGGAGCTGGCTGAGGCCATGTGCTCTTATGACCTGGATAACATGGACCTCTACTGGCTGCAGGCACTCAACGCTGAGCTAGAACACATGGGTAAGGACTCAACGCTGAGCTAGAACACATGGGTAAGGACTCAACACTAAGCTAGGACACATGGGTAAGGACTCAACACTAAGCTAGAACACATGGGTAAGGGACTCAACGCTGAGCTGGGACACATGGGTAAGGACTCAACACTAAGCTAGAACACATGGGTAAGGACTCAACACTAAGCTAGAACACATGGGTAAGGACTCAACGCTGAGCTAGAACACATGGGTAAGGACTCAACGCTGAGCTAGAACACATGGGTAAGGACTCAACGCTGAGCTAGAACACATGGGTAAGGACTCAACACTAAGCTAGAACACATGGGTAAGGGACTCAACGCTGAGCTGGGACACATGGGTAAGGACTCAACGCTGAGCTAGAACACATGGGTAAGGGACAACGCTGAGCTAGAACACATGGGTAAGGACTCAACGCTGAGCTAGGACACATGGGTAAGGACTCAACGCTGAGCTGGGACACATGGGTAAGGACTCAACGCTGAGCTGGGAGACATGGGTAATGGTGTGTGTGTGGGGGGGAAGAGGAACATTAGCTAGGACACGTGTGTGTGTGTGTGTGTGTGTGTGTGGGGGGGGGACATTGTCTTTGCCTGTTTCTCTAAAGCCTCCGAGTTCTCTCCTCAAATCATCACATTTCCTCACTTCTCTGTGTTGGCAAGGAAACAGGAGGCGACTAAGGATAGACTTCACACTATTGAGAGACGGTGTATTCAGACCCCTTGACTTTCTACATATTCTGTTACATTACAGCCTTATTCTAAAATTGAATCAATCTTTTTGTTTCTCATCAATCTACGCACAATACCCCATAATGACAAAGCAAAAACAAGTCTTCTTGGGTATGACGCTACAAGCTTGGCACACCTGTATTTGGGGAGTTTCTCCCATTCTTCTCTGCAGATCCTCTCAAACTCTGTCAGGTTGGATGGGGAGCGTCGCTGCACAGCTATTTTCATGTCTCTCCAGAGATGTTAGATCGGGTTCAAGTCCGGGCTCTGACTGGGCCATTCAAGGACATTCAGAGACTTGTCCCAAAGCCACTCCTGCTTTGTCTTGGTTGTGTGCTTAGGGTCGTTGTCCTGTTGGAAGGTGAACCTTCGTCTCCCAGCTTGAGGTCCTGAGCTGGTTTTCATCAAGGATCTCTCTGTACATTGCTCCGTTCATCTTTTCCTCGATCTTGACCAGTCTCCCAGTCCCTGCCGCTGCAAAACATACCGACAGCATGATGCTGCCACCACCATGCGTCACTGTAGGGGTGGTGCCAGGTTTCCTCCAGATGTGACGCTTGGCATTCAGGCCAAAGAGTTCAGTCTTGGTTTCATCAGACCAGAGAATCATGTTTCTCATGGTCAGAGTCCTTTAGGTCCCTATTGGCTAACTCCAAGTTGGCTGTCGTGCCTTTTACTGAGGAGTGGCTTCCGTCTGGCCACTCTACCATAGAGGCCTGATTGGTGGAGTGCTGCAGAGATGGTTGTCCTTCTGGAAGGTTCTCCCATCTCCACAGAGGAACTCTGCAGCTCTGTCAGAATGACCATCGGGTTCTTGGTCACCTCCCTGACCAAGGACCTTCTCCGATTGCTCAGTTTGGCCGTCTCGGAGCTCTTCGGACAATTTCTTTGACCTCATGGCTGGATTTTTGCTCTGATATGCACTGTCAACTGTGGGACCTTTAATATAGACAGGTGTGTACCTTTCCAAATGTTGTATTTTTATTGAACCTTTATTTAACTAGGCAAGTCAGTTAAGAACATATTGTTATTTACAATGACGCACTACCAAAAGGCCTCCTGCGGGGGATGAGATTTAAAATAAATTAAATAAAAATATATGACAAAACACACATCACGACAAGAGACAACACTACATGAAGAGAGACCTAAGACGACAACACAATATGGCAGCAGCGCTACATGGTAGCAGCACAAAGCAAGGTACAAACATTTGGCACAGACAACAGCACAAAGGGCAAGAAGGTAGAGACAACAATACATCACGCAAAGCAGCCACAACTGTGTGTCTGTGATGGAGTCTTTGAATGAAGAGATTGAGATAAACGGTCCAGTTTGAGTGTTTGTTGCAGCTCGTTCCAGTTGCTAGCTGCAGCGAACTGAAAAGACGAGCGACCCAAGGATGTGTGCGCTTTGGCGAGTATAGAGTGCAGTGATGTGTCCTATAAGGAGCATTGGTGGCAAATCTGATGGCCGAATGATAAAGAACATCCATCCGCTCGAGAGCACCCTCACCTGCCGATCTATAAACTATGTCTCCGTAATCTAGCATGGGTAGGATGGTCATCTGAATCAGGGTTATTTTGGCAGCAGGGGTGAAAGAGGAGCGATTACAATAGAGGAAACCAAGTCTAGATTTAACTTTAGCCTGCAGCTTTGATATGTGCGGCGAGAAGGACAGTGTACCGTCTAGCCAGACTCCCAAGTACTTGTATGAGGTGACGACCTCAAGCTCTAAACCTTCAGAGGTAGTAATCACACCTGTGGGGAGAGGGGCATTCTTCTTACCAAACCACATGCCCTTTGTTTTGGAGGTGTTCAGAACAAGGTTAAGGGTAGAAAAAGCTTTGGCCAAGTCAATAAAAATAGCAACACAACATTGCTTAGAATCAAGGGCAATGGTGACATCATTGAGGACCTTTAAGGTTTTAGTGACACATCCATAACCTGAGCGTAAACCAGATTGCAGACCAGAGAGAATACTATAGACATCAAGAAAGCCTGTCGGTTGGTTATTGACAAGGTTTTCCAACACTTTTGATAAACAGGGCGAAATAGAAATAGGCCTATAACAGTTAGGATCAGCTTGATCTCCCCCTTTAAATAAAGGATGAACCGTGGCTGCCTTCCAAGCAATGGGAACCTCCCCAGAAAGGAGAGAGAGGTTGACAAGGTCAGATACCTTATGATAGGGGCAGCAACCTTAAAGAAGAAATGGTCGAAACCACCAGAAGTTTTTTGGGGTCAAGTTTATTAAGGAGCTCCTTTAGCACGTCGGACTCAGTTACCGCCTGCAGGGAGAACCTTTGTAGCGGGACAGGGGAAAAAGAGAGAGAAGCATCGGGGATAGTCACATTAGAAGGGAGATGAGGAAATGTTGGACGGGCAAGGAGGCATGGCTGAGTCAAATAGGAATCCTGACTTAATGAAGTGGTGATTAAAGAGCTCAGCCATGTGCTTCTTGTCAGTAACAACCACATCATCAACATTAAGGGACATGGGCAGCTGTGAGGAGGAGGGTTTATTCTCCAGGTCTTTAACCGTTTTCCAGAACATCTTGGGGTTAGAACCACAGAGAGAGAACTGCTCCTTAAAGTAACTAACTTTGGCCTTCCGGATAGCCTGAGTGAACTTTTCTCATTTGCCTGAACGACAGCCAGTCAGCCTGAGTATGCGTGTGCCGAGCCTTTCGCCAAATGCAATTCATGAGGTGGAGTAACTCTGCAAGATCACGGTCGAACCAGGGGCTGAACCTGTTTTTAAATTCTCAATTTCTTTATGGGGGCGTGTTTGTTAACAATACCACTGAAGATATAAAAAAAGAAGGTCCAAGCGTCTTCGACAGAGGGGATCAAGCTGATTCTATACCATTTTACAGAGGCCAGGTCATGACGGAAGGCTTGTTCGTTAGTTTTTTAGCATGCGTCTATAACAAATCAGGACAGGTCGTTTCACTGAGCAGCTATTACGAACACAGGCTGTAAAACAGTGATCACTAAGGTCATTACAGAAAACACCAGACTGATACCTATCAGGATTATTTGTGAGGATAACATCAAGGAGAGTAGCCTTTTCTAGGTGTTTATGGAGTCATACCTTGTGGGATTGGTGATAATCTGAGAAATATTTAGAGAGTCCCATTGCTTTAGGACCTGGTCATATGGTTTAAGCATGTCCCAGTTTAGGTCACCAATCATGTTCAATCAATTGCATTTACAGCAGGTGGACTCCAAGTTGTAGAAACATCTCAAGGATGATCAATGGAAACAGGATGTACCTGAGCACAATTTTTCAGTCTCATATCAAATGGTCTGAATACTGATGTAAATAAGTCATTTTAAAAAAAATGTTTAATACATTTGTAAAACCTAATAACCTGTTTTGGCTTTGTCATTATGGGGTGTTGTGTGTAGATTGACGGAAAACAGTGAATCCATGTTAGAATAAAGCCTGTCTATAAGGCTGTAAAGTCAAGGTGGTGAATACTTTCTGAATGCCCTGTATGGCCTGTAGCAACAGCGTTCTGACTGGGTTTGTTCCCAACGGAGGGACCTGTACAGGAGCTGTGTTCTGATTGGTGTATTATTCTGATTGGTGTATTATTCTGTCTCCCAGGGGAGGGGCCTGTACAGGAGCTGTGTTCTGATTGGTGTATTATTCTGTCTCCCAGGGGGAGGGACCTGTACAGGAGCTATGTTCTGATTGGTGTATTATTCTGTCTCCCAGGGGAGGGGCCTGTAGACGAGCTGACGCTGGAGCGCACCATGGAGGCGTTGGAGCGTCAGTGCCATGACAACATGAACCACGCCATCGACACGGTAGAAGGGCTGGGCATCGAGTACGACGAGGACGTCATCTGTGATGTGTGTCGCTCCCCCGACAGCGAGGAGGGCAACGACATGGTCTTCTGTGACAAATGTAACATCTGTGTTCACCAGGTAGGAACCTACCAGCACTGATTTTGCGCATAGTGGCTATATTGAAGAAGGCTTTACTTGCAATGAGTGTAATGTGGTGGTTTTTATATACGTTAGTTAAATGCACTGGTTATAAGTCGCTCTTGAAAAATGCTAATTAACTAAAATGTGAAGAAAAAATTATAATTCTACACATACCCAGTTCTCTGGCTTTAGCGTTATGACAATCTCTCATCCCTCAGTTAAACCCTTCTTCATCATAAATACATCTAACCCGCTGTGTTGACCCGCTGTCAATTTAAGGGCTTTATTGGCATGGGAAACTTATGTTTACATTGCCACAGCAAGTGAAGTAGATAATAAACTATAAAAATGAACGGTAAACATTACACTCACACAAGATCCAAAAGAATAAAGACATTACAAATGTCACATTATGTGTATATATACAGGGTTGTAACGATGTGCAAAAAGTTAAAGTACAAAAGGGAAAATAAATAAGCATAAATATGAGTTGTATTTACAATGGTGTTTGTTCTTCACTGGTTGACCTTTTCTTGTGTGGCAACAGGTCACACATCTTGCTGCTGTGATGGAACACTGTGGTATTTCACCCAGTAGATATGGGAATTTATCAAAATTTGGTTTGTTATCTAATTCTTTGCGGTTCTGTGTAATCTGAGGGAAATATGTGTCTCTAATATGGTCATACATTTGGCAGGAGGTTAGGAAGTGCATCTGTTTCCACCTCATTTTGTGGGCAGTGTGCACATAGCCTGTCTTCTCTTCAGAGCCAGGTCTGCCTACGGCGGCCTTTCTCAATAGCAAGGCTCTGCTCACTGAGTCTGTACATAGTCAATGCTTTCCTTCATGTTGGGTCAGTCACAGTGGTCAGGTATTCTGTCACTGTGTACTCTCTGTTTAGGGCCAAATAGCATTCTAGTTTTCTCAGTTTTTTTTTGTTAATTCTTTCCAATGTGTCAAGTAATTATCTTTTTGTTTCTCATGATATGGTTGGGTCTAGTTGTTGTCCTAGGGCTCTGTGGGGTGTGTTTGTGTTTGTGAACAGAGTCCCAGGACCAGCTTGCTTAGGGGACTCTTGTCCAGGTTCATCTCTCTGTAGGTGATGGCTTTGTTATGGAAGGTTTGGGAATCGCTTCCTTTTAGGTGGTTGTAGAATTTAACATCTCTAGTGGGTATCAGCCTAATTATGCTCTGCATGCATTATTTGGTGTTTTACATTGTACACGGAGGATATTTTTGCAGAATCTCAATTTTGTGAATTCTTGGTTGGTGAGCGGACCCCAGACTTCACAACCATAAAGGGCAATGGCTTCTATAACTGATTCAAATATTTTTTTTTAGCCAGATCCTAATTAGTATGTAGAATTTTGTTCCTTTTGATGGCATAGGAGGCTCTTCTTGCCTTGTCTCAGATCGTTCACAGCTTTGTGGAAGTTACCTGTGGCGCTGATGTTCAGGCCGAGGAATGTATCGTTTTTTGTGTGCTCTTGGGCAACGGTGTCTAGATGGAATTTTGTGTTTGTTGTCTTGGCAGCTACCCTTTTTTTGGAACACCATTATTATTTTTGTCTGTCAGGGCCCAGGTCTGTCAGGGCCCAGGTCTGTCAGGGCCCAGGTCTGTCAGGGCCCAGGTCTGTCAGGGCCCAGGTCTGTCAGGGCCCAGGTCTGACAGAATCTGTGCAGAAGATCTAGGTGCTGCTGTTGGCCCTCCTTGGTTGGGGACAGAAGCACCAGATCATCAGCAAACATTTTACTTCAGATTCGAGTAGGGTGAGGCTGGGGGCTCCAGTTCTAGTGCCCTCGCCAAAATCGTTGATATATATGTTGAAGAGGGTGGGGCTTAAGCTGCATCCCTGTCTCACCCCACGGCCCTGTGGAAAGAAGTTTGTGTGTTTTCCAATTTTAACCGCACACTTTTTGTGTACATAGATTTTATAATGTTGTATGTTTTTCCTACAACACCACTGTTCCATCAATTTGTATAGCAGACCCTCAGGCCAAACTGAGTCAAAAGCTTTTTTGAGATCAACAATGCATGAGAAGACTTTGCCTTTTGTTTTGGTTTGTTTCTTTGATTTGACATTTGCTCAGTACATTGTTTTCACTGAGTAATTGTACGAGTCTGGCTGTTTATGATAATGCAGAGGATTTTCCCAAGGTTTCTATTGACGCATATCCCACGGTAGTTATTGGGGTCAAATTTGTCTCCACTTTTGTGGATTGGGATGATCAGTCCTTGATTCCAAATATTGGGGAAGATGCCAGAGATGAGGATGATGTTAGAGTTTAGCCAAAATGGGATTTGTGGTCTGTATATTTGATCGTTTCATTGAGGATACCATCAACACCTCAGGCCTCTTTGGGTTGGAAGGTTTGTATTTTGTCCTGTAGTTCATTTCAATGTAATTGGAGAATCCAGTGGGTTCTGGTCATCTTTAATAGTTGATTCTAAGATGTGTATTTGATCATGTATATGTTTTTGCTGTTCTTTGTTATAGAGCCAAAAAGATTTGAGAAGTGGGTTTATCCGAACATCTCCGTTTTGGATAGATAACTCTTCGTGTTTAGAGTTTCCAGTGTTCCCAGAAGTGGTTAGAGTCTCTGGATTCTTCCATCACATTGAGCTGATTTCTGACCTGCTGTTCCTCCCATCCTCAGGTTGTCTGGATCTCTGTTATTGGTCGGGTATGTTTCTGAATGTGTCTCTCTTCTCCCTGTTAACCTTCTCTCCACTCTGTCTCTCTCTCTCCTGCCCAGGCGTGTTATGGTATAGTGAAGGTACCAGATGGTAACTGGCTGTGCAGGACGTGTGTCCTAGGCATTGACCCCCAGTGCCAGCTATGTCCATAAAGGGAGGGGCGATGAAGGCTACGAGGGGCGGGCACCAGTGGGCACCCACGTTAGCTGTGCTACTGTGGATCCCTTGAGGTACAAAATCAAACTACCTTGTTCCTTTTTATGCATCTGTCTGTCAGAAAGGTGCTGTTAAAAACAGTAAAGGCTGGACTGACGGTCCTGTATATCTCTAGCTGACTTGACCTGACGGTCCTGTATATCTCTAGCTGACTGACTGACGGTCCTGTATATCTCTAGCTGACTGACTGACGGTCCTGTATATCTCTAGCTGCCTGACTGACGGTCCTGTATATCTCTAGCTGACTGACGACGGTCCTGTATATCTCTAGCTGACTGACTGACGGTCCTGTATATCTCTAGCTGACTGACTGACGGTCCTGTATATCTCTAGCTGACTGACTGACGGTCCTGGATATCTCTAGCTGACTGACTGACGGTCCTGTATATCTCTAGCTTACTGACTGACGGTCCTGTATATCTCTAGCTGACTGACTGACGGTCCTGTATATCTCTAGCGACTGACTGACGGTCCTGTATATCTCTAGCTGACTGACTGACGGTCCTGTATATCTCTAGCTGACTGACTGACTGGTCCTGTATATCTCTAGCTGACTGGTCCTGTATATCTCTAGCTGACTGGTCCTGTATATCTCTAGCTGACTGGTCCTGTATATCTCTAGCTGACTGGTCCTGTATATCTCTAGCTGACTGACTGACGGTCCTGTGTATCTCTAGCTGACTGACTGACGGTCCTGTGTATCTCTAGCTGACTGACTGACGGTCCTGTGTATCTCTAGCTGACTGACTGACGGTCCTGTGTATCTCTAGCTGACTGACTGACGGTCCTGTGTATCTCTAGCTGACTGACGGTCCTGTGTATCTCTAGCTGACTGACTGACAGTCCTGTATATCTCTAGCTGACTGACTGGCGGTCCTGTATATCTCTAGCTGACTGGTCCTGTATATCTCTAGCTGACTGGTTCTGTATATCTCTAGCTGACTGACTGACGGTCCTGTATATCTCTAGCTGACTGACTGGCGGTCCTATATATCTCTAGCTGACTGGCGGTCCTGTATATCTCTAGCTGACTGGTCCTGTATACTCTAGCTGACTGACGGTCCTGTATATCTCTAGCTGACTGACTGACGTTCCTGGATATCTCTAGCTGACTGAACTGACGGTCCTGTATATCTCTAGCTGACTGACTGACGGTCCTGTATATCTCTAGCTGACTGACTGACGGTCCTGTATATCTCTAGCTGACTGCGACTGACGGTCCTGTATATCTCTAGCTGACTGACTGACGGTCCTGTATATCTCTAGCTGACTGACTGACGGTCCTGTATATCTCTAGCTGACTGGACTGAATGTCCTGCATATCTCTAGCTGACTGACTGACGGTCCTGCATTCTCAGCTGACTGACTGACGGTCCTGTATATCTCCCCTCCTTTCTCTAGCTGACTGACTGACGGTCCTGTATATCTCTAGCTGACTGACTACGTCCTGTCTATCTCTAGCTGACTGACTGACGGTCCTGTATATCTCTAGCTGACTGACTGACGGTCCTGTATATCTCTAGCTGACTGACTGACGGTCCTGTATATCTCTAGCTGACTGACTGACGGTCCTGTATATCTCTAGCTGACTGACTGACGGTCCTGTATATCTCTAGCTGACTGACTGACGGTCCTGTATATCTCTAGCTGACTGACTGACGGTCCTGTATATCTCTAGCTGACTGACTGACGGTCCTGTATATCTCTAGCTGACTGACTGACGGTCCTGTATCTCTAGCTGACTGACTGGACGGTCCTGTGTATCTCTAGCTGACTGACTGACGGTCCTGTGTATCTCTAGCTGACTGACGGTACGGTCCCTGTGTATCTCTAGCTAACTGACGGTACGGTCCTGTGTATCTCTAGCTAACTGACGGTACCGTCCTGTGTATCTCTAGCTAACTGACGGTACCGTCCTGTGTATCTCTAGCTGACTGACGGTACGGTCCTGTGTATCTCTAGCTGACTGACGGTACCGTCCTGTGTATCTCTAGCTGACTGACTGACCGGTCCTGTATATCTCTAGCTGACTGACTGACGGTCCTGTATATCTCTAGCTGACTGGACTGACGGTCCTGTAGTCTTATCCCTTCTAGCTGACTGACTGACGGTCCCTGTATATCTCTAGCTGACTGGACTGACGGTCCTGTATATCTCTAGCTGACTGACTGACGGTCCTGTATATCTCTAGCTGACTGACTGACGGTCCTGTATATCTCTAGCTGACTGACTGACGGTCCTGTATATCTCTAGCTGACTGACTGACGGTCCTGTATATCTCTAGCTGGACTGACGGTACGGTCCTGTGTATCTCCAACAGTAAATCTGACCAATAGCGTGCGTAACAGTGTGTTCTTCCTGTATTTCTAGGTGAGACATAGCGTGTCCAGAGAGGATGGAAGCCCATCACCAAGGTGTCCCACATCCCTCCATCCCGCTGGTCTTCTCATCTGCAGCCTCTGTAAACTGAAGACTGGAGCCTGTATACAGGTGAGCGAGGTGGTTGGACTGTTTGTGTGACATATTTACGTGACTAGATATCACACGTCTCTTGTTTTTGTTGTTTTGTTGTGTTTCACATTTGTAGTCTCTTATTTGGTAATATATAGTCTGGTTGATCTTTTTGTATTGGCTCGTGAAGGTGTATTAAGTAAGGGGTTGTTTCTGAGACCCCTTCTGTTATAGTAAATTCATCAGGACCCCCTCATATCAGAACACGACTACAGTGAGACAGAGATTGGCGTATAAGGAATGTGACTGGCAGTGCATGGCTGTATGAACCAGGTCTCAGGGCCTGGGAAGGAACGTTTTATAGGCCCATCTAGCATCAAAGAGAACATTTAACAGTTTCAAGCACGTTTCCTGCAGTTCTACACATTTGCCATGAGGCAGAGAGAACTTTGGCAGTTTAAAGCTTCAATTACTTAATGTTTTGGGGGCAGGGGTGGGGGGGTGTAATACGAGAAGTATTGGAGTTGAGAAATGTATAATTGGTGGGGGGTACTGTGGATATCGGCATCCGTGTGAGCCCTCCAAGGCCCATGATGCTCTGGGGTAAGAACAGACGTATCGTTACCTCGGCCAAAATGAGTTTCATTTGTTAGTGATATTCATTAAAAAATGACATGGTTAAAAAAAGAAAATGTAATATATATTTTAAATCTGGCTGCGGACCTCCTGCAGTACCTCTGCAGACCTCACTTTCCACAACCCCTGAGTTAATGAACCCATACCTTTCTCCTCCTCCCTCCATCCCTCTTAGTGCTCAGTGAAGAACTGCACCATCCCCGTTCCATGTGACGTGCGCCTTCGAGTACAGCCTGGAGATGAAGACCATCCTGGATGAAGGAGACGAGGTGAAGTTCAGGTCCTACTGTCTGAAAGCACAGTCAAGCCCAAGAACAGGCCTCCATCCGACCCACCAGCCCCCGGCCGTCAGCCCTCGTCAACAGCCCACAACAAGCAGCCCAAGGCAGGGGAGCCAGCTCCGGTCTCAGCCCCCTCTGAGCCAGCCCACAACAAGCAGCCCAAGGCAGGGGGAACCAGGCTCCGGTCTCAGTCCGGCCCGGCCCAAACCCCCCGTAGACCCAGAGAGGGGGGGCCTGAGGGCCCAGAGGTTACTAGAGCTGGAGGAGGAGTTTTCTACTCTGATTCACCCGGAGGAGCTGGCCCTGAACCTGGGTCTCCCTCCCACCTTGCTGGACTTCATCTACCAGTACTGGAAATTGAAGAGGAAGAGCAACTTCAACCGTGCTCTGCTGCCCCCTGGTGAGGAGGAGGATAACTTGCTGCTGTTGCCTCATGAAGACAGCATCCACACACGAATGAGGATGTTCATGCATCTCCGACAGGACTTAGAGAGGGTTAGTATGACTTATATTTAAATAGATATACACTCGGTATACAAAACATTAAGAACACCTGTTCTTTCCATGACATAGACCGACCAGGTGAGTCCAGGTTAAAGTTATGATCCCTTATTGATGTCACTTGTTAAATCCACTTCAATCAGCGTAGATGAAGGGGAGGAGACGGGTTAAAGAAGGATTTTATTAGCCTTGTGACAATTGAGACATTGTTTGTGTACACTACCGTTGAAAAGTTTGGTCACTTAGAAATGTCTTTGTTTTTGAAAGAAAAGCAAATTGTTTGTCCATTAAAATAACATCAAATTGGTCAGAAATACAGTGTAGACATTATTAACAATGTAAATGACTATTGTAGCGGGAAACGGCAGATTTTTTTTTTTAATGGAATATCTACATAGGCGTACAGAGGCCCATTATCAGCAACCATCACTCCTGTGTTCCAATGGCACGTTGTGTTAGCTAATCCAAGTTGATAATTTAAAAGGCTAATTGATCATTAGAAAACCCTTTTGCAGTTATGTTAGCACAGCTGGAAACTGTTGTTCTGATTAAAGAAGCAATAAAACTGGCCTTCTGTAGACTAGTTGAGTATCTGGAGCATCAGCATTTGTGGGTTCGAGGTTTGTGGGTTTGAGAAACAGACACCTCACAAGTCCTCAACTGGCAGCTTCATTAAATAGTACCCACAAAACACCAGTCTCAACGTTAACAGTGAAGAGGCGACTCCGGGATGCTGGTCTTCTAAGCAGAGTTGCAAAGAAAAAGCCATATCTCAGACTTGCCAATAAAAAGAAAAGATTAAGATGGGCAAAAGAACAATCTTTTGGGGCCTCCCACGCTTCCTATTCTGGTTGGAGCCAGTTTGCGCTGTTCTGTGAAGGGAGTAGTACACAGCGTTGTACGAGATCTTCAGTTTCTTGGCAATTTCTCTCAATGAATAGCCTTAATTTCTCAGAACAAGAATAGACTGACGAGTTTCAGAAGAAAGGTCTTTGTTTCTGGCCATTTTGAGCCTGTAATTGAACCCACAAATGCTGATGCTCCAGATACTCAACTAGTCTAAAGGCTGGTTTTATTGCTTCTTGAATCAGTACAACAGTTTTCAGCTCTACTAACATAATTGCAAAAGGGTTTTTCTAATGATCAATTAGCTAATCCAAGTTTATCATTTAAATGGCTAACACAACACAGGAGTGACTGTTGCTGATAACGGCCCTCTGTACGCCTATGTAGATATTCCATAAAAAATCAGCCATTTCCAGGTACAATATTCATTTACAACATTGGTCAACTTGGATTAGCTAACACAACGTGCCATTGGAACACAGGAGTGATGGTTGCGGACAACGTAGATATTCCATTAAAAATCAGCCGTTTCCAGCAACAATAGTCATTTACAACATTAACAATGTTTACACTGTATTTCTGATCAATTGATGTTATTTTAATGGACCAAAAATACGCTTTTCTTTCAAAAGGACATTTTGGACGTTTTGTAAGTGACCCCAAACTTTTGAACGGTAGTGTACGTGTGCCATTCAGAGGGTGAAAGGACAAGACAAAAGATTTAAGTGCCTTTGAACGGGGTATGGTAGTAGGCGCCAGGCGCACCAGTTTGTGTCAGAACTGCAAACGCTGCTGGGTTTTTCACACTCAACCCTTTCCCGTGTGTATCAAGAATGGTCCACCACACCAAAGGAAATCCAGCCAATTTGACACAACTGTGGGAAGCATTAGAGTCAACATGGACCAGCATCCCTGTGGAACGCTTTACCACCTTGTAGAGTCCATGACACAACGAATTGAGGCTGTTCTGACGGCAAAAGGGAGTTGGGGGGGGGGGGGGGGACTTTATATTAGTTTTGTTTTAGAAGACGTTATCCACACTCATACGGATGGTCATGCACATTAAATTATACTACACTGAACCAAAATATAAACGTAAAGTGAAATAAAAAGTAAAGCCCCAGAAATGTTCCATACGCACAAAAAGCTTATTTAGCTCAATTTGTGGACAAATTAGTTTACATCCCTGTTAGTGAGCTTTTCTCCTTTGCCAAGATAATCCATCCACCTGACAGGTGTGGCAAGAAGCCGATAAAACAGCAGGATCATTACACAGGTGCACCTTGTGCTGGGGACAATAAAAGAACACTCTAAAATGTGCAGTTTTATTTCGCAACACAATGCCACAGATGTCTCAAGTTTTGACAGAGCGTGCAATTGACATGCTGACTGCAGGAATGTCTACCAGAGCTGTTGCCAGAGAATTTAATGTTCATTTCTCTACCATAAGCCGTCTCCCAGCATTGTTTTAGAGAATTTGGCAGTACGTCCAACCGGCCTCAACCCCAGGACTTCCACATCCGTCTTCTTCACCTGCGGGATCGTCTGAGACCAAGCCACCCGAACAGCTGAAGAAATACTCCTCAGTTTCAGTCTGTAATAAGGCCATTTGTGATGGAAAAACTAATTCTGATTGGCTGGGCCTTGCGCCCCAGTGGCTGGGCCTGGCTCCCCAGTTGGTGGGCCTGGCTCCCCAGTGGGTGGGCCTGGCTCCCCAGTGGCTGGGCTTGGCTCCCCAGTGGGTGGGCCTGGCTCTCCAGTGGGTGGGCCGATGCCCTCCCAGGCCTACCCATGGCTGCGCCCCTGCCCAGTCATGTGAAATCCATAGATTAGAGCCTTATTTCAATTGACTGATATCCATATACGGTGCATTCTAAGTATTCAGACCCCTTCTCCTTTTTCAACATGTTGTTACTTTACAGCCTTTATTCAATTCCCCCCCCCCTCATCAATCTACACTCAGTTCCCCATAATGACTAAGCGAAAAACAGGTTTTTAGAAATATGTGTACATTTATTTAAAGAAAAACGATATTTAAATAAGTATCAAGACCCTTTGCTATGAGACTCAAAACTGAGCTCTGGTGCATCCTGTTCCATTGATCATCCTTGAGATGTTTCTACAACTTCATTGGAGTCTAGCTGTGATAAATTCAATTGATTGGACATGATTTTGGAAAGGCACATACCTGTCTATATAAGGTCCCACAGTTGACAGTGCACGTCTGAGCAAAAACCAAGCCATGAGGTCGAAGGAATTGTCTGTAGAGCCCCGAGACAGGATTGTGTCGAGGCACAGATCTAGGGAAGGGTACCCAAAAATGTCTGCAGCATTGAAGGTCCCCAAGAACACACCGTGGCCTCCATTCTTAAATAGAAGAATTTCGGTACCACCAAGACTCTCTTCCCGGCCAAACTGAGAAACTCGAGGCAGAAGGGCCTTGGTCAGGGAGGGTGAGCAAGAACCCCATGGTCTCCTCTGACAGCTCCAGATTCCTCTGTGGAGATGGTTGTCCTCTGCAATTTCTCTCCCGTCTCTGCAGCACTCAACTAATCAGGCCTCTATGGTAGACTGGTCAGACGGAAGCCACTCCTCAGTAAAAGGCACATGACAGCCCACTTGGAGTTTGCCAAAAGGGACCTTAAGGACTCTGACCATGAGAAACAAGATTCTCTGGTCTGAAACCAAGAATGAACTATTTGCCTGAATGCCAAGCGTCACATCTGGAGGAAACCTGGCACCATCCCTACGGTGAAGCCTGGGTAGCATCATCATGCCTGTGGGGACTTTTTTTAGTTGCAGGGACTGGGACACTAGTCAAGGATCAAGGGAAAGATGAACGGAACAACTACAGAGAGGTCCTTGATGAAAACCAGCTCAGGACCTCAGGCTGGGAGACGAAGGTTCACCTTCCAACAGGACAACAACCCTAAGCACACAACCAAGACAAAGCAGAAGTGGCTTCGGGCAAGTCTCTGAATATCCTTGAGTAGGCCCAGTCAGGCCCGGACTTGAACCCGATTTAAACATCTCTGGAGAGACATGAAAATCACTGTGCAGCAAACGCTCTCCATCCAACCTGACAGAGCTTGAGAGGATCTGCAAAGAAGAATGGGAGAAACTCCCCAAATACAGGGGTGCCAAGCTGTAGCTTCATACCCAGAATACTCGGGTCTGTAATCACTGCCAAAGGTGCTTCAACAAAGTAGTGAGTAAAGGGTCTGAAAAAACAAACAAGGCGAAAACATTGTATTTAAATCAATTTTAGAATAAGGCTGTTATGTAACAATGTGGAGAAAGAAAAGGGGTGTGAATTCATTCTCGAATGAACTGTATGAACTGTACAAATGTTGCATGTTGATTTTCTATTTTAATGAACTCTGAGCTCTTTCATATCTGAGTTGGCTGCTTATATGGATGGCAGGTTGCCAGTTCTAATCCAGGGTCTTTCAGGACGAATCTGCACCGTGTTGTTCCCGGCAAGAGAGGAATTAGGTTATGGCCCGTGCATATCATAACCATCTTTTCAGAATGTAAAAAGGTTAAGCAAGGAATGAGAGTAGGCTACCTGCCCGCGGTAACAGAGAGAGGGGGGTTGTCAGTGAGGGGGGGTTACAGTAGGGAGGTTACAGTAGGGAGGGGGGTTTGTCAGGGAGGGAGGGAGGGTTACAGTAGGGAGGCGGGGTTACAGTAGGGAGGGGGGGTTACAGTAGGGAGGGGGGTTGTCAGTGAGGGTGGAGGGTGACAGTCTCTGGTCTCTGGAATGGTTAGGGGTCAGGCCTGGGGGCCAAAGAGGTTAGGGGTCAGGCCTGGGGGCCAAAGAGGTTAGGGGTCAGGCCTGGGGGCCAAAGAGGTTAGGAGTCAGGCCTGGGGCCCAAAGAGGTTAGGGTATATAAAAGTGCTTCAGAAAGCGGGAATATTGGGGTGGGGAATGAGTGCAAATCAGAAGAGCTCAAATCTCAATTCCTGTAGATATTCCCTCAAATTTAAGCTAAAATAGGCATATGAAGAATTGTTTCCAACACACAAGTTTTACTAAATTCACACACAAGTAGTCAAATGTAAAAATAATTATACAAGGATCCAACCTAATAATAATAATAATAATAATAATAATAATAATAATAATCATAATAATCATCATGATGACAAGTGCAATAGATCTCTAGCTTGACCTCTAAATCAATTCATATATCCAAGGGGGAGATGCAAACTAAAAACAGCCACCAGATGGAGACAGATTGCTGGGTGGCTTAGGGTGAGTGTTTTGTTAGTTGACCTGACGGCAGTGTTGTGTCCCCTACAGGTGAGGAACCTGTGTTACATGGTGAGTCGGAGGGAGAAGCTGAAACTGTCTCAGAGCAAAGCCCAGGAACAGATCTTCAACCTCCACGTCAAACTGCTCAGCCAAGAGATCGCCGCTGGTAAGATTGTGTGTGTGCCGTATCCGAATACCTGTACTTGCATTCTAAATAATAGGCATTTTGGATATGTGAAAAAAATAACTTTTTATAGTATGTGAAATTAGCATGCTTTAAATGCCAGGTTGTGTCATACTCATTTATGCATTTTTAAAAATGATATATTTTTATTTAACTAGGCAAATCAGTTAAGAACAAATTCTTATTTACAATGACGGCCTACCCCGGCCAAACCTGGACGACACTGTGGCCATTGAGCGCCACCCTATGGGACACCCAATCACGGCCTGATGTGATACAGCCTGGATTCGAACCAGGGACTGTAGTGACGCCTCTTGCACTGAGATGCAGTGCCTTGGACCGCTGCGCCACTCAGGAAGCGATATCCCTATAGGGCTAATTAGTTAGGGACCATCAGTAAATTTAAGTACATGGTACAATATTATAAATGTCAAGAGCTCCAAATTTCAACGACTTAACCTCAAACCAACTATAAATTGTAAAACAAAAATCATATTAACGAGACAACTAAAAGATGTGCAACATGAAAATATCTTCCCATTGTGCAATTTATTGACAGCCCCTAACTAGCCCCAGAGCTCCTCAAAGCCACTCTCGTTTGGTGTCAGTCAAGGCCACTGCATTTCTTTATGACCAAGCCACAAAACGAGGCCAAATCAGAAGTTCAGTACCCCTTTAAAACTTCTTATGGCTTGAATCCCGTTAGCGGGATCGATATGACAACAGCCAGTGAATGCAGGGCAAATTCAAAACAACAAATATCTCATAATTAAAATTCCTGAAACATACAATATTATACACCATTTTAAAGCTTTACTTCTTGTTAATCCAGCCACAGTGTCTGATTTCAAAAGGCTTTACGGCGAAAGCAAACCATATGATTATGTTAGGTCAGCGCCTACACACATAAAAAAACACAGCCATTTTCCAGCCAAAGAGAGGAGTCACAAAGCAGAAATGGAGATAAAATTAATCACTAACCTTTGATCTTCATCAGATGACACTCATAGGACTTCATGTTACACAATACATGTATGTTTTGTTCGATAAAGTTCATATTTTATCCAAAAATCTGTTTACATTGGCACGTTATGTTCAGTAATGTTTTGCCTCCAAAACATCTGGTGATTTTGCAGAGAGCCACATCAATTTACAGGAATACTCATCATAAATGTTGATGAAAATACAAGTGTTATGCATGGAACTTTAGATAAACCTCTCCTTAATGTAACCGCTGTGTCAGATTTCAAAAAAGCTTTACCGAAAAAGCACACCATGCAATAATCTGAGTACAGCGCTCAGACACAAAAACATGCCATACAATATATCCGCCATGTTGGAGTCAACAATAGTCAGAAATAGCATTATAAATATTCACTTACCTTTGATGATCTTCATCAGAATGTACTCCCAGGGATCCCAGTTCAACAATAAATGTTTGTTTTGTTCGATAAAGTCCATCCTTTATGTCCAAATACCTCCTTTTTGTTCGCGCCTTTAGTTCACAAATCCAAATTCTCGACGCGCAGGTCAGACAAACTAAAAAAATCCCATTACAGTTCGTAGAAACGTCAAACGATGTATAGAATCAATCTTTAGGATGTTTTTATCATAAATCTGCAATAAAGTTTCAACCGGAGAAATCCTTTCTCTTCAGAAATGCAATGGAACTGAGCTACCTCTCACGTGAGTGCGCATGGCTGAGGCTCATGCCCTGCTGGCAGTCCTCTCACTCAATGAGCTTATTCTCCCCAACTTCACAGTAGAAGCCTCAAACAAGGTTCTAAAGACTGTTGACATCTAGTAGAAGCCTTAGGAAGTGCAAAATGACCCCACAGACACTGTAGTTTGGATAGGCAATCACTTGAAAAACTACAACCACTTCCAGTTTGGATTTTTTCTCAGGTTTTTGCCTGCCATATGAGTTCTGTTATACTCACAGACATCATTCAAACAGTTTTAGAAACTTCAGAGTGTTTTCTATCCAAATATACTAATAATATGCATATCTTAGTTTCTAGGCGTGAGTAGCAGGCCGTTTACTCTGGGCACGTCAGTCATCCAAGCTACTCAATACTGCCACCATCCATAAGAAGTTAAAAGTTTCTATGGGAGGAGATGGGGACTAACCCATAATTCTGATTGACTGTCATGCTGTTGTGGGAGGAGATGGGGGCCAACCCATTGATAAGGGAATTTATATGTTTAAGGTAATGACTAAAGAACTCCACCCTGAAGCATAATTGTTAGTTGTTATATATATATAATATATATAATTAGAATGATAAACTTCAGTCCAATAAGGTTTGGTCGAGACAAGTAGAAATGTGTGTGACTAAGAAAATACAGAGAACAATTGAACTATTCATGACCTGACCTGATTAGAATTCTGAGAAACTTACGACAGGACAGGGAGTTCTGTCAAGGTTCATCTAATCTCGGAAGGGATAAACGAGTGGTGAGAACTATGGGGAAAAGATACATCCCACCTACTGTTTGTGTGTCGGTATGTGCGTGTATTAGGTAGGGAGGGAAAGTTATGAAATGGCATGTCTTTGTATTATGGACTTTAGAACGTTCTCTGAATAAACTGTACGGACCTTTTGCATAAGGTGAGTCTTTGCCTAATTATTATTAAACCCAGGGTCTTACAAACCTCGGGGATTGTCAAAGCTTAAATAAGTGTTAGTTATTATCATTGGGATTGAAAATTCTCATGACACCCATCATTCTGATTGGCCCTCATGGTGTGGGAGGAAATGGGGACTAACCCATCATTCTGATTGGCTCTCATGGTCTTTGTCTCTCCAGGTCTGCCGGTGGACAGCATGTTGTTCCGGCCTCCTCCGAGAATCACCCTGAAGCTGAAGATGCCCAAAGTGTCGCTGGGTAACGGGAAGACCGGCTCCAAGTCAGGCAACGGCCCCCTGTGTCCAGATAACAGCGGGAACGTTCACCAACGCAGTGGGGGAGGGAAGGGGCTAGGGAAGGGAGGGGGCTGGGGAAGGGTAAAGGAGGAGGGAAGCCTCAGCTCCATGGACGAGGCAAGAGAGAGGAGTGCTCCAATGGCAGTCTGCTGTCTGCTTCAGGTCAGTCACGTAGGGAGGGGAGTAATGCCGCTGGACCAACACTGACTAACCGTGCCGCCAGGGCTCAGCCCTGACCATTAAACAGACTGGCAAGCCTCTAATGGGTAAGCCGTTGACACTCCACGCCGCTCTACATGGCCACCCTTCCAATGGAAACGGCAAACTGGACCAAGAGCAGACGGGGCCCGTCCCTAGATCCAACGGCATGATGGAGAAGATGGTGGCCGTGGCCCAGAAGGACAGCTCTTGTCAGACCCCCAGCGAACAGGAAACCAGCGAGGGTTCAGGGGTCAAGGCCAGCCAATCAGTCAGTTTCAGTGATTCCACCATGGAGCACTTCAGCCGGTCGTTCAAGGAGGCGACGGTCAGCTTGGTGCGGACCACGGAGGACCTGCGGGGGGACAAGCTGTCCCAGGGGGTAAAGGTACCAGATCAGCCAAGGACCGACCCTGGGCCAAACCAGTTCCTGGAGTCCCCCAGGGACTCGGTAGTACCAGATCACCACCCTACCAGGAGACGGATGGATACTGCCCTGACCTGGAACTCAGTGACTCGGAGCCAGAGGCTAAAGGTCAGAGGTCGAGGCAGGGTAGGGTAAAGCAGAGCCTGGGGGGGTCCAGTAGGACCTCAGTACAGAGGTGACAGCCATGACATGACCTTTGCCCCGGCTCTGTCAGAACGAGCAGCTCTCTGGTCACGGGGCAGAGCCAGAGCCCCTACAATGGCTGGGCCATCTATCTATTACACAGGGACACTGGGACAGCAGCACAGGACTGATGCATGACAGGCGTCCTGAACCAGATCATCGCCTCAGTGGGACTCTAAGCCACATGTCTTCTCGAATGGATTTTTTGTTCTCTCTCCCTCCATGCTCGGTGTGAACGGAAAGCCCTTAGACTGTCTTCTGATTAAACTACTTGTCTTTTTTATTTCTCTCTTCTCTCGATAGAAATGATTAGAGCCTGACTGATGGGGGTTTCTTTTTTGGGGGGGGGGGGACAACTTACTGATGTCGATTTAGTGATTTGCATCGGAGAAATTAAAGTGTAATTTTTCCACACTGAAGTCTAGTAAATTGCCATCCAAAATAGCAATTGTCCAATAAATATGCTTGAAATGTCTTTTTATTTTATTTTTTAATTTTTAATTTATTATAATTATAATTTTATTTTTTCATCTTATCGGTCGCGCTCTATAAATGATTTTCTGTTCTGCACTCAACCTCCCTATCTAGGTTAACATCACATAATAGGTGAATCTGGTTAACATCTACATAATAGGTGAATCCACTCAACCCCCCTATCTAGGTTAACATCTACATAATAGGTGAATCTACTCAACCCCCCTATCTAGGTTAACATCTACATAATAGGTGAATCCACTCAACCCCCCTATCTAGGTTAACATCTACATAATAGGTGAATCCACTCAACCCCCCTATCTAGGTTAACATCTACATAATAGGTGAATCTACTCAACCCCCCTATCTAGGTTAACATCTACATAATAGGTGAATCCACTCAACCCCCCTCTGTTTCTTTTGCGATCTCTTGAACTGCCAGCTGTCCTTTCACATCATTTCAGATGAGGAAACTGTCGATGAACACTCAGTTCTTCCATTTGTCTCCTATTTCCAGAGGGAGTGTTGTAATCTCTTTCTAAGAGAATTATTGTTTTTGATATGTATGAATATGAAATTCACTGACTGTGTATTGGTATGATTTTGTATCCTTTTTACTAGGGAATAAATAGTATATTTAATCAAATTGGATATTTTGTGACATTTTGACCCCTGGAACAGAAGAGCTGCCAGTGTTATGGAACCTGATGCTCTGGTGTATGTCTGGTGGGGGTGTATGTCTGGTGGGGGTGTATTCTGTGGGGGTGTATATGATCTGGTGGGGGTGTATGTCTGGTGGGGGTGTATGTTTGGTGGTATGTTCTGACTGGTGGGGTGTATGACTGGTGGGGGTGTATGTCTGGTGGGGGTGGGGGTGGTTGACTGGTGGGGGGTGTATGTCATGTCCTGGCGGGGTGTATGTCATGTCTGGAGGGGGTGTATGTCATGTCTGGTGGGGGTGGATGACTGGTGGGGGTGTATGTTCTGACTGTGGGGGTGTAATGTTCTGACTGGTGGGGGTGTATGTTCTGACTGGTGGGGGTGTATGTTTCTGACTGGGTGGGGGTGTATGTTCTGACTGGTGGGAGGTGTATGTTCTGACTGGTGGGGGGTGTAAGTTCTGACTGGTGGGGTGATGTTCTGACTGGTGGGGTGTATATCTTGACTTGTGGGGGTGTATGACTGGTGGGGGTGGGGTGTATGACTGGTGGGGGTGGGGGTGGGGGTGTATGACGGGTGGGGTGTATGTCTGGTGGGGGTGGTTGACGGGTGGGGGTGTATGTCATGTCTGGCGGGGTGTAGTCATGGTCTGTCGGGGGGTGTGGTCTGTCTGGGTGTGGGGGTATGTCATGACTGGTGGGGTTATGTTTGACTGTGGGTGTATGTTCTGACTGGTGGGGGTGGATGACTGGTGGAGGTGGAGTCCACTATCTGATAGATAATAATGCTTTCCTCTTTGTTATTCTGAGTTTCAGATCACTGATGTCTGTTTTCGAGCAGTAATATTAAAATAGCTTGTTCTGCTGCACCCCTGTGGACCAATTCAAACATGAGATGAAAGGCGTCCCAATTTAGCCCAACTAAATATACAGTACTTCACATGATTTTCAGTTTGTAAAGGACTGGTCTGACTGGTGGTGGAGGGTCTGACTGGTGGTGGTGGAGGGTCTGGGTGGTGAGGGTGGAGGGTCTGGGTGGTGGTGGTGGAGGGTCTGGGTGGTGGTGGTGGAGGGTCTGGGTGGTGGTGGTGGAGGGTCTGGGTGGTGAGGGTGGAGGGTCTGGGTGGTGAGGGTGGAGGGTCTGGGTGGTGGTGGTGGAGGGTCTGGGTGGTGAGGGTGGAGGGTCTGTGTGGTGAGGGTGGAGGGTCTGTGTGGTGAGGGGGGAGGGTCTGGGTGGTGGTGGGGAGGGTCTGGCTGGTGAGGGTGGAGGGTCTGGGTGGTGAGGGTGGAGGGTCTGGGTGGTGAGGGTGGAGGGTCTGGGTGGTGAGGGTGGAGGGTCTGGGTGGTGGTGGTGGAGGGTCTGGGTGGTGGTGGAGGGTCTGGGTGGTGGTGGTGGAGGGTCTGACTGGTGGTGGTGGAGGGTCTGGTGGTGGTGGTGGAGGGTCTGGGTGGTGGTGGTGGTGGTGGAGGGTCTGGGTGGTGGTGGTGGAGGGTCTGACTGGTGGTGGTGGAGGGTCTGGTGGTGGTGGTGGTGGAGGGTCTGGGTGGTGTTGGAGGGTCTGGGTGGTGGTGGTGGAGGGTCTGGGTGGTGGTGGTGGTGGTGGAGGGTCTGACTGGTGGTGGTGGTGGTGGAGGGTCTGGGTGGTGGTGGTGGTGGTGGAGGGTCTGGGTGGTGGTGGTGGGGGTCTGGGTGGTGGTGGTGGTGGTGGTGGAGGGTCTGGGTGGTGGTGGTGGTGGTGGGAGGGTCTGGGTGGTGAGGGTGGAGGGTCTGGGTGGTGGTGGTGGAGGGTCTGGGTGGTGGTAGAGGGTCTGGGTGGTGGTGGTGGTGGTGGAGGGTCTGGGTGGTGGTGGAGGGTCTGGGTGGTGGTGGTGGAGGGTCTGGGTGGTGGTGGTGGAGGGTCTGACTGGTGGTTGGAGGGTCTGGGTGGTGGTGGTGGTGGAGGGTCTGGGTGGTGGTGGTGGTGGTGGTGGAGGGTCTGGGTGGTGGTGGTGGTGGTGGTGGAGGGTCTGGGTGGTGGTGGTGGAGGGTCTGGGTGGTGGTGGTGGAGGTCTGGGTGGTGGTGGTGGAGGGTCTGGGTGGTGTTGGAGGGTCTGGGTGGTGGTGGTGGAGGGTCTGACTGGTGGTGGTGGAGGGTCTGGGTGGTGGTGGTGGTGGAGGGTCTGGGGGTGGTGGTGGTGGTGGTGGAGGGTCTGGGTGGTGGTGGTGGTGGTGGTGGAGGGTCTGGGTGGTGGTGGTGGAGGGTCTGGGTGGTGGTGGTGGAGGGTCTGGGTGGTGGTGGAGGGTCTGGGTGGTGAGGGTGGAGGGTCTGGGTGGAGGGTCTGACTGGTGGTGGTGGAGGGTCTGGGTGGTGGTGGTGGAGGGTCTGGGTGGTGGTGTGGTGGAGGGTCTGGGTGGTGGTGGAGAGGCTGGGTGGTGGTGGATGGTCTAACTGTACAAGACTGGTCTCTACTGTCTGTCCTTCCGGAGCCCAGTCCTCCTCCTTCCTACTGGCCTCCACTATAACCAGTCACAGCCCAGTCCTCCTCCTTCCTACTGGCCTCCACTATAACCAGTCACAGCCCAGTCCTCCTTCCTACTGGCCTCCTCTATAACCAGTCACAGCTCAGTCCTCCTCCTTCCTACTGGCCTCCACTATAACCAGTCACAGCCCAGTCCTCCTTCCTACTGGCCTCCTCTATAACCAGTCACAGCCCAGTCCTCCTCGTTCCTACTGGTCTCCACTATAACCAGTCACAGCTCAGTCCTCCTCCTTCCTACTGGCCTCCTCTATAACCAGTCACAGCCCAGTCCTCCTTCTTCCTACTGGCCTCAACTATAACCAGTCACAGCCCAGTCCTCCTCCTTCCTACTGGCCTCCACTATAACCAGTCACAGCCCAGTCCTCCTCCTTCCTACTGGCCTCCACTAACCAGTCACAGCCCAGTCCTCCTCGTTCCTACTGGCCTCCACTATAACCAGTCACAGCCCAGTCCCCTTCCTACTGGCCTCCACTATAACCAGTCACAGCCCAGTCCTCCTCCTTCCTACTGGCCTCCTCTATAACCAGTCACAGCCCAGTCCTCCTTCCTACTGGCCTCCACTATAACCAGTCACAGCCCAGTCCTCCTTCCTACTGGCCTCCACTATAACCAGTCACAGCCCATTCCTCCTCCTTCCTACTGGCCTCCTCTATAACCAGTCACAGCCCAGTCCTCCTCCTTCCTACTGGCCTCTTCTATAACCAGTCACAGCCCAGTCCTCCTTCCTACTGGCCTCCTCTATAACCAGTCACAGCCCAGTCCTCCTTCCTACTGGCCTCCTCTATAACCAGCCCAGTCCTCCTCCTTCCTACTGGCCTCCTCTATAACCAGTCACAGCCCAGTCCTCCTCCTTCCTACTGGCCACTATAACCAGTCACAGCCCAGTCCTCTCCTTCCTACTGTCCCCACTATAACCAGTCACAGCCCAGTCCTCCTTCCTCCTGGCCTCCACTATAACCAGTCACAGCCCAGTTACCTTCCACCTGGCCTCCACTATAACCAGTCACAGCCCAGTCCTCCTCCTTCCTACTGGCCTCAACTATAACCAGTCACAGCCCAGTCCTCCTCCTTCCTACTGGCCTCCACTATAACCAGTCACAGCCCAGTCCTCCTTCCTACTGGAGGTATTTTGACATGCATTGACAGGATGTGCTTTGAATATAGTTAGTAATTGTCATGCAAGTCAGGATTTTTGGCTTTCAGTTTACTATCAAATCAACCAAATTGATTTATAAAGTCCTTTTTTACATCAGCGGATTTCCCAGCAGCCTAATTGTTACCAAAAATCGAAACGGAGATTCCCTGAAAACAAAAATCTGACATGTATTGATTTATCTAGAGGAATCCCCCACGCTTGTCTCAAAGCAGCGCTCTGGCGCGGTCCCTATCACAAAGGTGCTGACATTATCAGCTAAGTGACCACACACTACTGTTGCTCTAAATTAGCATAACGGTTGGATATGACTTTGAAAGTTTCAGTTTAATAACCTGTTTGGTATAGGGGGCAGTATTGAGAATTTTGGAAAAATATGTTCCCATTTTTAACTGCCTCCTACACCAACTCAGAAGCTAGAATATGCATATTATTGTTCAGGTTTGGATAGAAAACACTCTGAATTTTCTAAAACTGTTTGAATGGTGTCTGTGAGTATAACAGAACTCCTATGGCAGGCAAAAACCTGACAAGGCTTCAAGCAGGAAGTACCCTGTCTGACAAGGAGTCGTGCGTCTTACCTCTTTTTATTGAAAAGTAAGGATCTTAGCTGTAACGTGACAATTCCCAGGGCTCCAATAGGCTCTCAGAGCCCCGAAATAACTGAAGGTTTACGAGGGAACCTCAGGTTGAAATATATTATCGCCTTTTGTAAGTGGATGCTCGTAGGACCTTTCAATGATGCGCGTGCATGAGTCGCTTCTGAGGAGAAATTTTATTCGGCTGTTTAGGCTCAATGCATACTCCCGGTCGGAATATTAACACTTCTCTACGACATAAATGGCATAAAATTGGTTTTAAACAGCGGTTGACATGCTTCGAAGTACGGTAATGGAATATTTAGACATTTTTGACACGCCAATGCGCCATGCGCGACACCGCGAAGAAGCATTCTAGAACTCACGAACAAAACGTCGCTGTTGGAATATAACGATGGATTATTTGGGACCAAACCCAACATTTTTTATTGAAGTAGAAGTCCTGGCAGTGTATTCTGATGAAGAACAAGCAAGGTAAGAACATTTTTCTTATAGGAAATGTGATTTTGGTGGAGGCTGAACTGGTGGGTATCTAAATAGCTAGCCCTGTAATGCCGGGCTATGTACTTAGATTATTGCAAAATGTGCTTCATCCGAAAAGCTATTTTAAATCGGACATATCGAGTGCATAGAGGGGTAATGTATCTATAATTCTTAAAATAATTGTTATGCTTTTGTGAACGTTTATCGTGAGTAATTTAGTAAAATCACCGGAAGTGTTCGGTGGGAATGCTAGTTCTGAACGTCACATGCTAATGTAAAAAGCTGGTTTTTGATATAAATATGAACTTGATTGAACAGACATGCATGTATTGTATAACACAATGTCCTAGGTGTGTCATCTGATGAGATCATCAAAGGTTAGTGCTGCATTTAGATATGGTTTGGGTTTATGTGACATGATATGCTAGCTTGAAAAATGGCTGTGTGATTATTTCTGGCTGGGTACTCTGCTGACATAATCTAATGTTTTGCTTTTGTTGTAAAGCCTTTTTGAAATCGGACAGTGGGGTTAGATTAACGAGATTCTTGTCTTTAAATAGCTGTGAAATAGTCATATGTTTG
>NW_021823007.1:5000-41666 GCF_901001165.1 Salmo trutta
CACCGTGATGTCACCGTGCTGTCACCGTGATGTCACCGTGATGTCACCGTGATGTCACCGTGCTGTCACCGTGATGTCACCGTGATGTCACGGTGATGTCACCGTGCTGTCACCGTGATGTCACCGTGATGTCACCGTGCTGTTACCGTGATGTCACCGTGATGTCACCGTGCTGTCACCGTGATGTCACCGTGATGTCACCGTGATGTTACCGTGCCGTTACCGTGACGTCACCGTGACATTACCGTGATGTCACCGTGCTGTCACCGTGATGTCACCGTGATGTTACCGTGATGTCACCGTGCTGTCGCCGTGATGTCGCCGTAATGTTGCTATGATGTCAATATGATGTCACTGATGTCACTATGATGTCACCATGATGTTATTATGACGTAAATATGATGTCACTATGATCATTCAATCAATTACATGTATTTATATAGCCCTTCTTACATCAGCTGATATCTCAAAGTGCTGTACAGAAACCCAGCCTAAAACCCCAAACAGCAAGCAATGCAGGTGTAGAAGCATGGTGGCTAGGAAAAACTAACTAGAAAGGCCAAAACCTAGGAAGAAATCTAGAGAGGAACCAGGCTATGAGGGGTGGCCAGTCCTCTTCTGGCTGTGCCGGGTGGAGATTATAACAGAACATGGCCAAGATGTTCAAATGTTCATAGATGACCAGCAGGGTCAAATAATAATAATCACAGGGGTTGTCAAAGGTGCAACAGGTCAGCACCTCAGGAGTAAATGTCAGTTGGCTTTTCATAGCCGATCATTCAGAGTATCTCTACCGCTCCTGCTGTCTCTAGAGAGTTGAAAACAGCAGGTAGCACGTCCGGTGAACAGGTCAGGGTTACATAGCTGCAGGCAGAACAGTTGAAACTGGAGCAGCAGCATTAACAGGTGGACTGGGGACAGCAAGGAGTCATCATGCCAGGTGGTCCTGAGGCATGGTCCTAGGGCTCAGGTCCTCCGAGAGAAAGAGAGAGAGAAAGAAAGTGACAGAGAGAATTAGAGGCAGCATACTTAAATTCACACAGGACACCGGAGAAGACAGGAGATATACTCCAGATATAACAGACTGACCCTAGCCCCCCGACACATAAACTACTGCAGCATAAATACTGGAGGCTGAGACAGGAGGGGTTGGGAGACACTGTGGCCCCGTCCGACGATACCCCCAAACAGGGCCAAACAGGCAGGATATAACCCCATCTACTTTGCCAAAGCACAGCCCCCACACCACTAGAGGGATATCTTCAACCACCAACTTACTATCCTGAGACAAGGCCGAGTATAGCCCACGAAGATCTCCCCACAGCACAAACCCAAAGGGGGCGCCAACCCAGACAGGAAGACCACGTCAGTGACTCAACCCACTCAAGTGACGCACCCCTCCCAGGGACGGCATGGAAGAGCACCAGTGAGCCAGTGACTCAGCCCCTGTAATAGGGTTAGAGGCAGAGAATCCCAGTGGAAAGAGGGGAACCGGCCAGGCAGAGACAGCAAGGGTGGTTCGTTGCTCCAGTGTCTTTGGGTCCTGGTCAACAGTAGTACCCTATGGGTCCTGGTCAACAGTAGTACCCTATTGGTCCTGGTCAACAGTAGTACCCTATGGGTCCTGGTCAACAGTAGTTCCCTATGGGTCCTGGTCAACAGTAGTACCCTATGGGTCCTGGTAGTACCCTATGGGTCCTGGTCAACAGTAGTACCCTATGGGTCCTGTTCAACAGTAGTACTCTATGGGTCCTGTTCAACAGTAGTACCCTATGGGTCCTGGTCAACAGTAGTACCCTATGGGTCCTGGTCAACAGTAGTACCCTATGGGTCCTGGTCAACAGTAGTACCCTATGGGTCCTGGTCAACAGTAGTACCCTATGGGTCCTGGTCAACAGTAGTACCCTATGGGTCCTGGTCAGCAGTAGTACCCTATGGGTCCTGGTCAACAGTAGTACCCTATGGGTCCTGGTCAACAGTAGTACCCTATTGGTCCTGGTCAACAGTAGTACCCTATGGGTCCTGGTCAGCAGTAGTACCCTATGGGCCCTGGTCAGCAGTAGTACCCTATGGGTCCTGGTCAACAGTAGTACCCTATGGGCCCTGGTCAACAGTAGTACCCTATGGGCCCTGTTCAACAGTAGTACCCTATGGGTCCTGGTCAACAGTAGTACCCTATGGGTCCTGGTCAACAGTAGTACCCTATGGGTCCTGGTCAACAGTAGTACCCTATGGGTCCTGGTCAACAGTAGTACCCTATGGGTCCTGGTCAGCAGTAGTACCCTATGGGTCCTGGTCAACAGTAGTGTACTATATTGAACATAGTGTGCCAATTTGGTGTAGTGCTGGTCACTGACTCGAGGATACTTCCCCCTTCACTCCCACTAGGGAGAACAGAACATGATGTTTCCACCATCCCACCTGGATCACAACACATGACAACCCCAGAATAATGTGTTCCCTCCTTCCCTCAGGCTTCTGAGACAACTTTTGAGAAGCTATATTTCCTCCCTCACTCTCCCCCCTCTCTCCACCATTCTCCTGTCGTTCCTCTTGGACGATGGAGATTTTCAGTTCATCATCCCTGTTTGTTGAAGGTAACAGGGAAGACAGAAGCCAGGCAGCCTGACAGGCAGCCCGACAGGCAGCCCGACCGGCAGCCCGACCGGCAGCCCGACCGGCAGCCCGACAGGCAGCCCCTGTGAGTCTGTGCAGAACTCGTCTTAATAGAAACACTTAGAGAAAGAGATATCGATCATTGTCTCCTGAGTTCTTCTGCAATTTAAAAAAAATTATAGTTGGATAAATGTAAATGATAAATGTAGTTTGATAAATGGCCTTCCCTGTGGCTCAGTTGGTAGAGCATGGTGTTTGCAACGCCAGGGTTGTGGGTGCATTTCCCACGGGGGGCCAGTATGGAGAAGAAAAAAAAACAAAGAAAAAATGTATGAAATGAAATGTATGCATTCACTACTGGAAGTCGCTCTGGATAAGAGCGTCTGCTAAAATGTAATGTAGATAAACTTGGATTTTTTTTTCTCACAAGGCCTTATACAGGATACTACCCTTTACATCAAAACCTTCAAACCAAATCAAAATCCATACATTAAACCTTGATTTTGGACAAAATTACCTGAGTGGTTTCTTACTACCAAGGATTATCTAGAAAACACTTCTAACAAACCAAAACCAACAGAAGAAAAACAGCAGAAACCTGGAAATAACATCCAACACAACACTGAGTGAGTAATGTTTAGTCAGAACGTATTTCTGAAGCCAGACAGTAAAAGACAATAATCTCTAGGTATTTGTGTTATATAAAGCTTAATAAACAGGGCTACTAAGCTACCCTGCTGCTAGGACTGAACAGACCTGGCTGCATCTTCAATTAGCACTGAAGTGTGGAGTGAGATGTATGAAAACTCTTGAACCCAACAATGGCAGCAGAGTTTCCCAGCCTCCCCCACCCACATGCAGAGGCCTGTGAGGCTCCCCTGTACCATGATACATCCCAGACTCCTCCACCCACATGCAGAGGCCTGTGAGGCTCCCCTGTACCATGATACATCCCAGACTCCTCCACCCACATGCAGAGGCCTGTGAGGCTCCCCTGTACCATGGTACATCCCAGACTCCTCAACCCACATGCAGAGGCCTGTGAGGCCCCCCTGTACCATGGTACATCCCAGACTCCCCCACCCACATGCAGAGGCCTGTGAGGCTCCCCTGTACCATGGTACATCCCAGACTCCTCAACCCACATGCAGAGGCCTGTGAGGCTCCCCTGTACCATGGTACATCCCAGACTCCTCAACCCACATGCAGAGGCCTGTGAGGCCCCCCTGTACCATGGTACATCCCAGACTCCCCCACCCACATGCAGAGGCCTGTGAGGCTCCCCTGTACCATGGTACATCCCAGACTCCTCAACCCACATGCAGAGGCCTGTGAGGCTCCCCTGTACCATGGTACATCCCAGACTCCCCCACCCACATGCAGAGGCCTGTGAGGCCCCCCTGTACCGTGATACATCCCAGCCTCCCCCACCCACATGCAGAGGCCTGTGAGGCCCCCCTGTACCGTGATACATCCCAGCCTCCCCCACCCACATGCAGAGGCCTGTGAGGCCCCCCTGTACCGTGATACATCCCAGACTCCTCCACCCAAATGCAGAGGCCTGTGAGGCCCCCCTGTACCATGGTACATCCCAGACTCCTCCACCCACATGCAGAGGCCTGTGAGGCCCCCCTGTACCATGGCCTCGCCCACCCACATCCCTGTGCAGATGTCATCACAGTACAGTACCACTTGGATATTAAAAACAACACTGTTTACAAGACTGCTATAAAAAGGGGAACGTAAGCAACTTAATTTTCCACACAGACCATCCCCTGGCACAGTGCTATATTAACCAGACCATCCCCTGGCACAGTGCTATATTAACCAGACCATCCCCTGGCACAGTGCTGTATTAACCAGACCATCCCCTGGCACAGTGCTATATTAACCAGACCATCCCCTGGCACAGTGCTATATTAACCAGACCATCCCCTGGTATGACACAGTGCTATATTAACCAGACCATCCCCTGGCACAGTGCTATATTAACCAGACCATCCCCTGGCACAGTGCTATATTAACCAGACCATCCCCTGGCACAGTGCTATATTAACCAGACCATCCCCTGGCACAGTGCTATATTAACCAGACCATCTCCTGGCACAGTGCTATATTAACCAGACCATCCCCTGGTATACCACAGTGCTATATTAACCAGACCATCCCCTGGCACAGTGCTATATTAAATTGTAAAGTGGTTGTTCTACTGGATATTATAGGTGAATGCACCAATTTGTAAGTCGCTCTGGATAAGAGCGTCTGCTAAATGACTTAAATGTAAATGTAAAATGTTAACCAGACCATCCCCTGGCATGGCACAGTGCTATATTAACCAGACCATCCCCTGGCATGACACAGTGCTATATTAACCAGACCATCCCCTGGCATGGCACAGTGCTATATTAACCAGACCATCCCCTGGCACAGTCCTATATTAACCAGACCATCCCCTGGCATGGCACAGTGCTATATTAACCAGACCATCCCCTGGTATACCACAGTGCTATATTAACCAGACCATCCCCTGGCACAGTGCTATATTAAATTGTAAAGTGGTTGTTCTACTGGATATTATAGGTGAATGCACCAATTTGTAAGTCGCTCTGGATAAGAGCGTCTGCTAAATGACTTAAATGTAAATGTAAAATGTTAACCAGACCATCCCCTGGCACAGTGCTATATTAACCAGACCATCCCCTGGCATGGCACAGTGCTATATTAACCAGACCATCCCCTGGAACAGTGCTATATTAACCAGACCATCCCCTGGCATGACACAGTGCTATATTAACCAGACCATCCCCTGGCACAGTGCTATATTAACCAGACCATCCCCTGGCATGGCACAGTGCTATATTAACCAGACCATCCCCTGGTACAGTGTTATATTAACCAGACCATCCCCTGGCACAGTGCTATATTAACCAGACCATCCCCTGGTACAGTGTTATATTAACCAGACCATCCCCTGGCACAGTGCTATATTAACCAGACCATCCCCTGGTACAGTGTTATATTAACCAGACCATCCCCTGGCATGGCACAGTGCTATATTAACCAGACCATCCCCTGGCATGGTACAGTGCTATATTAACCAGACCATCCCCTGGAACAGTGCTATATTAACCAGACCATCCCCTGGCACAGTGCTATATTAACCAGACCATCCCCTGGCACAGTGCTATATTAACCAGACCATCCCCTGGCATGGCACAGTGCTATATTAACCAGACCATCCCCTGGCATGGCACAGTGCTGTATTAACCAGACCATCCCCTGGCTCAGTGCTATATTAACCAGACCATCCCCTGGCATGACACAGTGCTATATTAACCAGACCATCCCCTGGCACAGTGCTATATTAACCAGACCATCCCCTGGTACAGTGCTATATTAACCAGACCATCCCCTGGCATGGCACAGTGCTATATTAACCAGACCATCCCCTGGCATGACACAGTGCTATATTAACCAGACCATCCCCTGGCACAGTGCTATATTAACCAGACCATCCCCTGGTACAGTGCTATATTAACCAGACCATCCCCTGGTACAGTGCTATATTAACCAGACCATCCCCTGGCACAGTGCTATATTAACCAGACCATCCCCTGGCATGGCACAGTGCTATATTAACCAGACCATCCCCTGGCATGGCACAGTGCTGTATTAACCAGACCATCCCCTGGCTCAGTGCTATATTAACCAGACCATACCCTGGCATGACACAGTGCTATATTAACCAGACCATCCCCTGGCATGACACAGTGCTATATTAACCAGACCATCCCCTGGTACAGTGCTATATTAACCAGACCATCCCCTGGTACAGTGCTATATTAACCAGACCATCCCCTGGCACAGTGCTATATTAACCAGACCATCCCCTGGCACAGTGCTATAATAACCAGACCATCCCCTGGCACAGTGCTATATTAACCAGCCCGTCCCCTGGCTCAGTGCTATATTAACCAGACCATCCCCTGGCATGACACAGTGCTATATTAACCAGACCATCCCCTGGCTCAGTGCTATATTAACCAGCCCATCCCCTGGCTCAGTGCTATATTAACCAGCCCATCCCCTGGCATGACACAGTGCTATATTAACCAGACCATCCCCTGGCATGACACAGTGCTATATTAACCAGCCCATCCCCTGGCTCAGTGCTATATTAACCAGCCCATCCCCTGGCATGACACAGTACTATATTAACCAGACCATCCCCTGGCACAGTGCTATATTAACCAGACCATCCCCTGGCACAGTGCTATATTAACCAGACCATCCCCTGGAACAGTGCTATATTAACCAGACCATCCCCTGGCATGACACAGTGCTATATTAACCAGACCATCCCCTGGCACAGTGCTATATTAACCAGACCATCCCCTGGCATGGCGCAGTGCTATATTAACCAGACCATCCCCTGGCATGACACAGTGCTATATTAACCAGACCATCTCCTGGCTTGACACAGTGCTATATTAACCAGCCCATCCCCTGGCATGACACAGTGCTATATTAACCAGACCATCCCCTGGCACAGTGCTATATTAACCAGACCATCCCCTGGCACAGTGCTATATTAACCAGACCATCCCCTGGCACAGTGCTATATTAACCAGACCATCCCCTGGCATGACACAGTGCTATATTAACCAGACCATCCCCTGGCATGACACAGTGCTATATTAACCAGCCCATCCCCTGGCACAGTGCTATATTAACCAGACCATCCCCTGGCATGGCACAGTACTATAAGTCCAGACTACCTCTATGTCGTGCAGAATTCTGCAAAAATATCCTCAGTGTGCAACGTAAAACAACCAATAATGCACGAGGAGGAGAATTAGGCCGATACCCGCTAATTATTAAAATCCATATAATTTCTACAACCATATATAAGGAAGTGATTCTCCAAACCTCCCATAACAAAGCCATCACCTACAGAGAGATGAACCTGGAGAAGAGTCCCCTAAGCAAGCTGGTCCTGAGGCTCTGTTCACATACACAAACACACCCCACAGAGCCCCAGGACAGCAACACAATCAGACCCAACCAAATCATGAGAAAACAAAAAGATAATGACTTGACACACTGGAAAGAATTAACAAAAAAACAGAGCAAACTAGAATGCTATTTGGCCCTAAACAGAGAGAACACAGTGGCAGAATACCTGACCACTGTGACTGACCCAAACTTAAGGAAAGCTTTGACTATGTACAGACTCAGTGAGCATAGCCTTGCTATTGAGAAAGGCCACCGTAGGCAGACCTGGCTCTCAAGAGAAGACAGGCTATGTGCACACTGCCCACAAAATGAGGTGGAAACTGAGCTGCACTTGCTAACCTCCTGCCAAATGTATGACCATATTAGAGACACATATTTCCCTCAGATTCCACAGATCCATAAAGATTTCCAAAACAAATCCAATTTTGATAAACTCCCATATCTACTGGGTGAAATACCACAGTGTACCATCACAGTAGCAATATTTTGTGACCTGTTGCCACAAGAAAAGGGCAACCAGTGAAGAACAAACACCATTGTAAATACAACCCATATTTATGCTTATTTATTTTCCTTTTTGTACTTTAACTATTTGCACGTCCTTACAACACTGTATATATACACATAATGGGAGATTTATTTTGGAACGTGTGAGTGTAATGTTTATTGTCAATTTTATATTGTTTATTTGAGAGAGACAGAGATATAAATATAGTAACCAGAAGTGGGTTTACCTGTTCAGGTGTTCTGTAACCAGAAGTGGGTTTACCTCTACAGGTGTTCTGTAACCAGAAGTGGGTTTACCTGTTCAGGTGTTCTGTAACCAGAAGTGGGTTTACCTGTTCAGGTGTTCTGTAACCAGAAGTGGGTTTACCTCTACAGGTGTTCTGTAACCAGAAGTGGGTTTACCTGTTCAGGTGTTCTGTAACCAGAAGTGAGTTTACCTCTACAGGTGTTCTGTAACCAGAAGTGGGTTTACCTGTTCAGGTGTTCTGTAACCAGAAGTGGGTTTACCTCTACAGGTGTTCTGTAACCAGAAGTGGGTTTACCTGTTCAGGTGTTCTGTAACCAGAAGTGGGTTTACCTGTTCAGGTGTTCTGTAACCAGAAGTGAGTTTACCTCTACAGGTGTTCTGTAACCAGAAGTGAGTTTACCTCTACAGGTGTTCTGTAACCAGAAGTGGGTTTACCTGTTCAGGTGTTCTGTAACCAGAAGTGGGTTTACCTGTTCAGGTGTTCTGTAACCAGAAGTGAGTTTACCTCTACAGGTGTTCTGTAACCAGAAGTGGGTTTACCTGTTCAGGTGTTCTGTAACCAGAAGTGGGTTTACCTCTACAGGTGTTCTTTAACCAGAAGTGGGTTTACCTGTTCAGGTGTTCTGTAACCAGAAGTGGGTTTACCTCTACAGGTGTTCTGTAACCAGAAGTGGGTTTACCTGTTCAGGTGTTCTGTAACCAGAAGTGGGTTTACCTCTACAGGTGTTCTGTAACCAGAAGTGGGTTTACCTGTTCAGGTGTTCTGTAACCAGAAGTGGGTTTACCTCTACAGGTGTTCTGTAACCAGAAGTGGGTTTACCTGTTCAGGTGTTCTGTAACCAGAAGTGAGTTTACCTCTACAGTTGTTCTGTAACCAGTAGTGGGTTTACCTGTTCAGGTGTTCTGTAACCAGAAGTGGGTTTACCTCTACAGGTGTTCTGTAACCAGAAGTGGGTTTACCTGTTCAGGTGTTCTGTAACCAGAAGTGAGTTTACCTCTACAGGTGTTCTGTAACCAGAAGTGGGTTTACCTGTTCAGGTGTTCTGTAACCAGAAGTGAGTTTACCTCTACAGGTGTTCTGTAACCAGAAGTGAGTTTACCTGTTCAGGTGTTCTGTAACCAGAAGTGGGTTTACCTCTACAGGTGTTCTGTAACCAGAAGTGGGTTTACCTGTTCAGGTGTTCTGTAACCAGAAGTGGGTTTACCTCTACAGGTGTTCTGTAACCAGAAGTGGGTTTACCTCTACAGGTGTTCTGTAACCAGAAGTGGGTTTACCTCTACAGGTGTTCTGTAACCAGAAGTGGGTTTACCTGTTCAGGTGTTCTGTAACCAGAAGTGAGTTTACCTGTTCAGGTGTTCTGTAACCAGAAGTGTTCTTACCTGTTCAGGTGTTCTGTAACCAGAAGTGGGTTTACCTGTTCAGGTGTTCTGTAACCAGAAGTGAGTTTACCTGTTCAGATGTTCTGTAACCAGAAGTGAGTTTACCTGTTCAGGTGTTCTGTAACCAGAAGTGAGTTTACCTGTTCAGGTGTTCTTTAACCAGAAGTGGGTTTACCTCTACAGGTGTTCTGTAACCAGAAGTGGGTTTACCTGTTCAGGTGTTCTGTAACCAGAAGTGGGTTTACCTCTACAGGTGTTCTGTAACTAGAAGTGGGTTTACCTCTACAGGTGTTCTGTAACCAGAAGTGGGTTTACTTCTACAGGTGTTCTGTGATATGAAGACGAGAGGTGGAGGCTGGACCGTGCTGCAGCATCGTAGAGACGGAGCTGTGGATTTCCACCGTGGATGGAAGGATTACAAGATGGTATGTTCACTAGAATTTAAACATAAAATGTCAACCAAGTCTTCTTTGGTTGGCCATTGTCAGCGGAGACCTTCTGTATTTCATTGAAATAGTCATCCACGAGGCAGGAGTGTCTGTTAAGGCAGACTATTTTAAACAATGTTCATCTCAACCAGCAGATCATGGTAACAGGGTATTTTCCTGGATGTCATTCAAATATCTAAGATCATTTGTGTTAATGAAGTCAGACTAACCCCCCCAGTATTTTAACATGGGGGAAACTCTGTGTTTCTGGTAGAATGACATCTATCGAGTTTGAGCAATTTTTTTGTGATTGTAATTCAAAAGCAAGATCTCTGAATCAAAGGGGCAGTGTTAAACAGTATGTCAGATCAGGAGGGGCAGTGGTTATAACACTATGTCAGATCAGTAGGGGCAGTGTTATAACAGTATGTCAGATCAGGAAGGGCAGTGTTATAACAGTATGTCAGATCAGGAGGGGCAGTGGTTATAACAGTATGTCAGATCAGTAGGGGCAGTGGTTATAACAGTATGTCAGATCAGTAGGGGCAGTGGTTATAACAGTATGTCAGATCAGGAGGGGCAGTGGTTATAACAGTATGTCAGATCAGTAGGGGCAGTGGTTATAACAGTATGTCAGATCAGGAGGGGCAGTGTTGTAACAGTATGTCAGATCAGGAGGGGCAGGGGTTATAACAGTATGTCAGATCAGTAGGGGCAGTGGTTATAACAGTATGTCAGATCAGGAGGGGCAGTGGTTATAACAGTATGTCAGATCAGTAGGGGCAGTGGTTATAACAGTATGTCAGATCAGGAGGGGCAGTGGTTATAACAGTATGTCAGATCAGTAGGGGCAGTGTTATAACAGTATGTCAGATCAGTAGGGGCAGTGTTATAACAGTATGTCAGATCAGGAGGGGCAGTGGCTATAACAGTACGTCAGATCAGGAGGGGCAGTGGTTATAACAGTATGTCAGATCAGTAGGGGCAGTGGTTATAACAGTATGTCAGATCAGTAGGGGCAGTGGTTATAACAGTATGTCAGATCAGGAGGGGCAGTGGTTATAACAGTATGTCAGATCAGTAAGGGCAGTGGTTATAACAGTATGTCAGATCAGTAGGGGCAGTGGTTATAACAGTATGTCAGATCAGGAGGGGCAGTGGTTATAACAGTATGTCAGATCAGTAGGGGCAGTGGTTATAACAGTATATCAGATCAGGAGGGGCAGTGGTTATAACAGTATGTCAGATCAGTAGGGGCAGTGGTTATAACAGTATGTCAGATCAGTAGGGGCAGTGTTATAACAGTATGTCAGATCAGGAGGGGCAGTGTTATAACAGTATGTCAGATCAGGAGGGGCAGTGGTTATAACAGTATGTCAGATCAGTAGGGGCAGTGTTATAACACTATGTCAGATCAGGAGGGGCAGTGTTATAACACTATGTCAGATCAGGAGGGGCAGTGTTATAACACTATGTCAGATCAGTAGGGGCAGAGACAGATAGAGGGTTCAGGATTGCTGAGGTGTGTTGTGGGATACAGACAGAGGGTTGGAAAGGGTTCAGGATTGGGGAGGCGTGGGATACAGACAGATCTTTGACCCTGGTTGTTTTGATAGGCCGTCACCCCTTGTTCCCCTACGACACTCCCTGTTCTGTTGTTGCACCTGCACTCTCTATGTCACTCCCTGTCTGTGTCCGACCCCCACACACAATCGTCACACATCAGAGACACACACACACACACACACACACACACACACTCTCACACACACCCTCACATGTCACATACTCCCCCTCATACACCCTGAGATCACACACTCATATCAGTCATGTCAGACCGACCGACCTTTCTGATTTGGTCAGGAGAGCCCACCATGTGGAGTACTGGGGGTCAAATGTAGTGCACTACATAGGGAATAGGGTGCCATAGGGCTCAGGTCAAACGTAGTACACTATATTTGGAATAGGGTGCCATTTGGGACTCGGAAACAGTGTTGTCCAATACTCAACACAAACCTGTCTTTAATGTTCTCACTGCCGTCAGTAGTCATGATAGCCAGAAACAACACACGGAAGCCAAATTCATGTTTCTCATTGAGATCCTTGACTTAAATTACAGTCTGAGGATACGAGGGATTCTGCTCTGTGTTGTTGATTGAATCGCCACAGTTTGGTTGGGAAATGTAATGCTCAGAGGATAGCCATTGCGACGCAAAAACGATTTTCAAAATCTTTTTTTTTTTTCTTCAAGAAGAGTATTTTCACAAGTGGATGATAAATATTTTGCCCCAGTTGGAGCGTGGGAGTATGGGCCTCTGTAGACGGAAGATAACGTGTGTGTCTGTCTGTGTGTGCGCCTGTGTGCCTGTGTGTCTGTCTCTGTCTGTCTGTCTCTGTCTGTCTCTGTCTGTGTCTGTGTCTGTGTCTGTGTCTGTGTCTGTCTGTCTGTGTCTGGGTTTGTTTCGATGTGTGTGTGTACAGTATGTCTGTGTGTGTTGAATCGTTTGACTGCCCAAACTGACCACACAATGTTTAACCAACATTAGTCCAACGTTAAGGTAATATCAAGCATTCTGGCAAGGTAATACACACTCCCAGACCTCATTCATATCTTCACGTTCACGTAAGACCAATAACAAACAAGGGCTGTGACAGCCACAGACCACAGAGAGACCACAGAGAGACCACAGAGAGAGCACAGAGAGACCACAGAGACACCACAGAGACACCACAGAGACACCACAGAGAGACCACAGAGAGACCACAGAGAGAGAGACCACAGAGAGAGAGACCACAGAGACACCACAGAGACACCACAGAGACACCACAGAGAGACCACAGAGACACCACAGAGAGACCACAGAGAGACCACAGAGAGAGAGACCACAGAGAGAGAGACCACAGAGACACCACAGAGACACCACAGAGACACCACAGAGAGACCACAGAGAGACCACAGAGAGAGAGACCACAGAGAGAGAGACCACAGAGACACCACAGAGACACCACAGAGACACCACAGAGAGACCACAGAGAGAGAGACCACAGAGAGAGAGACCACAGAGACACCACAGAGACACCACAGAGACACCACAGAGAGACCACAGAGAGACACCACAGAGAGACCACAGAGACACCACAGAGAGACCACAGAGACACCACAGAGTTAAGAGAAGTTTAGCCATCTGTTGGAATGTTCAAAGAGAAGTCTCAGACTCTTCGAAATTCATTACAAAGAACTTGTCTGAGTTTACAAGCAGTACAGGGACTAACAGTCTGTAGTTGGTCAGAGATATATTTGTATTTGTATTTATATTTATATTTATCATGGATCCCCATTAGTTACTGCCAAGGCAGCAGCTACTCTTCCTGGGATTTATTATGGATCCCCATTAGTTCCTGCCAAGGCAGCAGCTACTCTTCCTGGGGTTTATTATGGATTCCCATTAGTTCCTGCCAAGGCAGCAGCTACTCTTCCTGGGGTTTATTATGGATCCCCATTAGTTCCTGCCAAGGCAGCAGCTACTCTTCCTGGGGTTTATTATGGATCCCCATTAGTTCCTGCCAAGGCAACAGCTACTCTTCCTGGGGTTTATTATGGATCCCCATTAGTTCCTGTCAAGGCATCAGCTATTCTTCCTGGGGTCCAGCAAAGTTAAGGCAGTTTATACAATTTTAAAATCATTACAACACATTCACAGACATATACTCCACTACCACATATCTACAACACACTGTGTTCCCTCAGGCCCCTACTCCACCACTACCACATATCTACAATACACTGTGTTCCCTCAGGCCCCTACTCCACCACTACCACATATCTACAATACACCGTGTTCCCTCAAGCCCCTACTCTACTACCACATATCTACAATACACTGTGTTCCCTCAGACCCCTACTCTACTACCACATATCTACAATACACTGTGTTCCCTCAGGCCCCTACTCCACCACTACCACATATCTACAACACACTGTGTCCCCTCAGGCCCCTACTCCACCACTACCACATATCTATAGTACTAAATACATGTGTATGTGTGAGTATAGTGCATATGCTATCGTGTGTGTATTGCTTCATAGTCCCCGCTGTTCCATAAGGTGTTTTTTTAATCTGTTTTTTAAATCTCATTTTACTGCTTGTGTCAGTTACTTGATGAGGAATAGAGTACCATGTAGCCATGGCTCTATGTAGTACTGTGTGCCTCCCATAATCTCTTCTGGACTTGGGGACTGTGAAGAGACCTCTGGTGGCATGTCTTGTGGGGTATGCATGGGTGTCTGAGCTGTGTGCCAGTAGCTCAAACAGACAGCTCAGTACATTCAACATATCAATACCCCCGTATTGACATGTTGAATAAATTGACATGCGGGATAAATTTGATAACATCCAGTGAAATTGCAGAGCTCCAAATTCAAACTACAGAAATATAAATATTCAACATTCACAAAAATATAAGTGTAATACATCAAAATAAAGCTTAACTTCTTGTTAATCCAGCCACGGTGTCAGATTTCAAAAAGGCTTTATGGCAAAAGCACACCATGTGATTCTTTGAGGACAGCGCCCAGCATACAAAATGACAACATGAACATGAAAACCACTTTCAACCAGGCAGGTGCAACACGAAAGTCAGAAATTGCGATATAATAAATGCCTTATCTTTGAAGATCTTCATCTTTTTGCAATCTCAAATGTCTCTGTGACACAATGAATGGTCATTTTGTTTGATAAATTCCTTCTTTATATCCCCAAAATGTCCATTTATTTGGCGCGTTTCATTCAGAAAAACACCGGTTCCAACTCACCCAACATGACTACAAATTATCTAATAAGTTACCTGTAAACTTGGTACAAACATTTCAAACAACGTTCCTAATCCAACCTCAGGTATCCTAAAATGTAAATAATCAATAAAATTTAAGACGGAATAATCTGATTCCAATACCAAAGAAAAATAACACAGAGCGCGCTCCTGTCAACAAAAGACTAGAGCCCTTCAGAGTGACACGTACAAAGAACAGCACTACTTCTTCATTTCTCAAAAGAAAAACATTGACTAATTTCTAAAGACTGTTGACATCTAGTGGAAGCAATAGAAACTGCCATCTGGGCCCTAAATAATCAGGATTCCCATAGAAAACCATTGAAAAACACAATGACCTCAAATTCTTCTTTCCCTGGATGGATTGTCCTTGGGGTTTCGCCTGCCAAATCAGTTATGTTATACTCACAGACATTATTCTAACAGTTTTAGAAACTTCAGATTGTTTTCTATCCACATCTACCAATTATATGCATATCCTATCTTCTGGGCCTGAGTAGCAGGCAGTTTTCTTTGGGCACGCTTTTCATCCAGACATGAAAATACTGCCCCCTAGCCCGACGAACTTTTAAGGTGCTCCAAAGCTTTTACCTATCATTTTTTATTTAATTTCTTGTTTTCTTAGTGTAGTTTATTCTTTTTTTCAGTTTAGTGAAATTATTTCTCAATTTGCAATACGTTTGCCAATCGGTTGTGCAGCCAGACTTATTTGTCCGGGAGGACTAGCAAAAAACAGAGAAAAGGAAAGATCAAGCACACAGAGTAACACGCTGGTTGACTTGACAAAACAAGACAAACTGGCACAGACAGACAAACACAGGTATAAATACCCAGGGGGATAATGGGGAAGATGGGTGACACCTGGAGGGGGTGGAGACAAGCACAAGGACAGGTGAAATAGATCAGGGTGTGACAGTTTGCTCCTCATTACACTCTACAGACCAGCAAATATTCTTTACATCAATAAGATAGGAATCATGTCACGCCCTGGCCATAGAGAGGTTTTTTATTCTCTATGTTGGTTAGGCCAGGGTGTGACTTGGGTGGGCATTCTATGTTCCTTTTTCTGCTCCAGTTTCAACTGTTCTGCCTGCGGCTACGGAACCCTGACCTGTTCACCGGACGTGCTTGTTGCACCCTCGACAATTACTATGATTATTATTATTTGACCATGCTGGTCATTTACGAACATTTTAACATCTTGACCATGTTCTGTTATAATATCCACCCGGCACAGCCAGAAGAGGACTGGCCACCCCTCATAGCCTGGTTCCTCTCTAGGTTTCTTCCTAGGTTTTTGGCCTTTCTCAGGAGTTTTTCCTAGGGAGTTTTTCCCAGCCACCGTGCTTCTTTCACATGCATTGCTTGCTGTTTGGGGTTTTAGGCTGGGTTTCTGTACAGCACTTTGAGATTTCAGCTGATGTACGAAGGGCTATATAAATAAATTTGATTTGATTTGATTTGATTTGATTTTCTATGTTTCTATGTTTTGGCCAGGTATGGTTCTCAATCAGGGACAGCTGTCGATCGTAGTCTCTGATTGGGAACCATACTTAGGTAGCCCTTTTTCCCTCCTTGGGTTGTGGGAAGTTGACTTTGTTTAGGGCACATTAGCCTTTAGCTTCACGGTTGTTGGGTAGTGTTTATTGTTTTGTTCGGCGTCTGTTCCATTAAAATGAATATGAACGCTCACCACGCTGCACCTTGGTCCTCTCCTTTCAACCGCCGTTACAAAACCTATTCTATGACCTCTTATACACTATATTAGGCCCAGCCTTTGGAACTTTGGTTTTCCTAGACATGGCTACAATATTGTGATCACTACATCCTATGGATTTGGAAACTGCTTTAGAGCAGATTTCTGCAGCATTAGTAAAGATGTGATCAATACATGTTGATGATTTCATTCCTGTGCTGTTTGTAACTACCCTGGTAGGTAGACTGATAACCTGAACCAGGTTGCAGGCACTGGTTACAGTTTGAAGCTTTGTCTTGAGTGGGCAGCTTGATGAAAGCCAGTCAATTTTGAAATCACCAAAAAATTATACCTTTGTTGATATCACATACATGATCAAGCACTTCACACATGTTATCCAGATACTGACTGTTTGCACTTGGTGGTCTATAGCAGCTTCCTACCAGAAATGGCTTCAGGTGAGGCAGATGAACCTGTAGCGATATTACTTCAACAGAATTTAACATGAGATCCTCTCTAATCTTTACAGGAATGTGGTTCTGAATATAAACAGCCACACCTCCACCATTGGCATTTCTGTCTTTTCTGTAGATGTAATTAACTTGTATTGGTACCACTGTATCATCACAGGTATTATCTAAGTGAGTTTCAGAGACAAATGTCATCTGTTACTAGTAAATTATTGATTTCATGAACCTTGTTTCTTAAGCTACATATGTTAACGTGGGCTATTTTGAGTACTTTCTTCAGGGATGCTTCCTTGTTTTCATTGCTTTACTAGGAAGCTTAGAAGAAGTAGATATGCTCATGTTATTTATGTTAGTGCAGGGTGAGTTGCACACAGTGGACTTCCTGCTAGAGCATCACCGCCTCAGTGCTAACAGTATTACTATGGTTAATTGACACATGATTACAGCATACAATAGCTGTAGGATCAGCAGAGGTCTTCAGAGCAGTAAGAGGGACATAAATTAGATTACTTATATTGTGATATCCAGCACCCCTGGTGTAATGTACATTTGCTGAAGCATTATGACAACTCAGCGTTACAATGGTAGGGATTAACTGAGCTGGGCTTGGGTCACTGATAAGTCATTGTCTCAACGCAGCCTTATAATGCTGTGAACGGATCCAGGAACACAAATGATTTGGGTTGATCCCATCCTCCTTATAAAACCTGTTTTGTTTCCAGAAGGTATCGAAATTGTCAATAAAGTTAATCCCGCTGAGCTGCAATAATCACGTAGCCAGTTGTGAAGAGAAAGAATCCTGCTGAAGCGTTCAATGCCTCAATTCAGAGAAGGGCACAGGGCCAGATATGATGGGTCTTTTGTTAGTGTCTAGCAGCAAGTCAATCAGCTCTTTAAAATCCAGTTTCAACTGTTCAGAGCTGCCCTTCATAATGTCATTAAATCCCACATAGACTATGATAGAATCGATGTCCATGTCCTGGCCTATTACATTCAGGAGCAGCTCAGTAATGTAATTTACTCGAGCTCCCGGGTTAAGACACTGCAGTGTCAAGCAATACAGGGACTAACTGTCAGTAGTAGGTCAAAGAGTGACTGTCAGGAGTTATCAATATGTTAACATTTGCTTATTCACTTTCTTCAGTCAAAATCATTTAACTCTTCACTCACATTATCCCTCTTCATTCATCTCAAAGGTACAATGACATTTATATCTTAAAACATATCTCTGTTGATGTCATCTGTCCCTCTGAAGTGACATTGTATCTTAATAACATATCTCTGTTTATGTCATATTTACCCTCTAAAGTGACATTTTTCTTTCATATGAACCTTCGTTCAGTTTGTCCTCTTTCTCTCACCGTACCCGATGCAGGGTTTTGGGGATCCCTCGGGAGAGTACTGGGCAGGAAATGACATCATCCACCTGCTGACCAGCTCTCAAGAGTACAGTCTCCAGGTGCAGCTGAAGGATGCTGAGGGGAACGAAGCTTACTCCCACTACAATCACTTCTATATAGACGCAGAGAACAAAAACTACAGGTACCAGCATGCAATACACCCTTCCACAGTGGAGGCCAAGAGCTATCAGTCAAATCAAATCAATCAAATCACATTTTATTTGTCACATGCTTTGTAACCAACAGGTGTAGACTACTAGTGAAATGCTTACTCCTAACAATGCAGAGAGAAACACAAGGAATAAATACACAATGAGTAACGAATGATAACTTGGTTACATACACAGGGTGCCAATTCTGAGTCAATGGGCAGGGCTACGAGGTCATTGAGGTGGATACTGTATGTGAATATACTGTAGGTAAGGGTAAAGGATAGATAATAGACAGTAACAGCAGTATACTGTAGGTAGGGGTAAAGGATAGATAATAGACAGTAACAGCAGTATACTGTAGGTAGGGGTAAAGGATAGATAATAGACAGTAACAGCAGTATGCTGTAGGTAGGGGTAAAGGATAGATAATAGACAGTAACAGCAGTATACTGTAGGTAGGGGTAAAGGATAGATAATAGACAGTAACAGCAGTATACTGTAGGTAGGGGTAAAGGATAGATAATAGACAGTAACAGCAGTATACTGTAGGTAGGGGTAAAGGATAGATAATAGACAGGAACAGCAGTATACTGTAGGTAGGGGTAAAGGATAGATAATAGACAGTAACAGCAGTATACTGTAGGTAGGGGTAAAGGATAGATAATAGACAGTAACAGCAGTATACTGTAGGTAGGGGTAAAGGATAGATAATAGACAGTAACAGCAGTATACTGTAGGTAGGGGTAAAGGATAGATAATAGACAGTAACAGCAGTATACTGTAGGTAGGGGTAAAGGATAGATATTAGACAGTAACAGCAGTATACTGTAGGTAGGGGTACAGGATAGATAGACAGTAACAGCAGTATACTGTAGGTAGGGGTAAAGGATAGATAATAGACAGTCACAGCAGTATACTGTAGGTAGGGGTAAAGGATAGATAGACAGTAACAGCAGTATACTGTAGGTAGGGGTAAAGGATAGATAATAGACAGTAACAGCAGTATACTGTAGGTAGGGGTAAAGGATAGATAATAGACAGTAACAGCAGTATACTGTAGGTAGGGGTAAAGGATAGATAATAGACAGTAACAGCAGTATACTGTAGGTAGGGGTAAAGGATAGATAATAGACAGTAACAGCAGTATACTGTAGGTAGGGGTAAAGGATAGATAATAGACAGTAACAGCAGTATACTGTAGGTAGGGGTAAAGGATAGATAATAGACAGTAACAGCAGTATACTGTAGGTAGGGGTAAAGGATAGATAATAGACAGTCACAGCAGTATACTGTAGGTAGGGGTAAAGGATAGATAATAGACAGTAACAGCAGTATACTGTAGGTAGGGGTAAAGGATAGATAATAGACAGTAACAGCAGTATACTGTAGGTAGGGGTAAAGGATAGATAATAGACAGTAACAGCAGTATACTGTAGGTAGGGGTAAAGGATAGATAATAGACAGTAACAGCAGTATACTGTAGGTAGGGGTAAAGGATAGATAATAGACAGTCACAGCAGTATACTGTAGGTAGGGGTAAAGGATAGATAGACAGTAACAGCAGTATACTGTAGGTAGGGGTAAAGGATAGATAATAGACAGTAACAGCAGTATACTGTAGGTAGGGGTAAAGGATAGATAATAGACAGTAACAGCAGTATACTGTAGGTAGGGGTAAAGGATAGATAATAGACAGTAACAGCAGTATACTGTAGGTAGGGGTAAAGGATAGATAATAGACAGTAACAGCAGTATACTGTAGGTAGGGGTAAAGGATAGATAATAGACAGTCACAGCAGTATACTGTAGGTAGGGGTAAAGGATAGATAATAGACAGTAACAGCAGTATACTGTAGGTAGGGGTAAAGGATAGATAATAGACAGTAACAGCAGTATACTGTAGGTAGGGGTAAAGGATAGATAATAGACAGTAACAGCAGTATACTGTAGGTAGGGTTAAAGGATAGATAATAGACAGTAACAGCAGTATACTGTAGGTAGGGGTAAAGGATAGATAATAGACAGTAACAGCAGTATACTGTAGGTAGGGGTAAAGGATAGATAATAGACAGTAACAGCAGTATACTGTAGGTAGGGGTAAAGGATAGATAATAGACAGTAGCAGCAGTATACTGTAGGTAGGGGTAAAGGATAGATAATAGACAGTAGCAGCAGTATACTGTAGGTATGTATGTGATGAGTCAAATGTTACTGCAAAAAGGGTCATTGCAGGTAGTCTGGGTAGCTATTTGGTTAACTATTTAACTAGCTATTTAGCAGTCTTATGGCTTTGGGGGTAAAAACTTTTCAGGGTCCTTTTATAGAGGTCCAGGAACGGCAGGGAGCTAGGCCCTAATGACGTACTCTGCCGAACACACTACCTACTGTTGGACCTTGCGGTTGGAATAAGGGGTTCATAGGGAACGAAGTCCATATTTAATTTTTTTTTTTTTTTTTATCTTACATGTCAATCATAGTTAATAAACAGACATTTACAGTAAGTCAGATTTTATCAGATAATTTTATTTTATTGTATCTGATGGGTTTGACTTTGATTTATCATCACTGTTCCTATTAAAGCCCTATGGTGGTATCTCTCTCCACTACTAAAGCCCTATGGTGGTACCTCTCTCTCCACTACTAAAGCCCTATGGTGGTATCTCTCTCTCTCCACTACTATAGCCCTATGGTGGTACCTCTCTCTCCACTACTAAAGCCCTATGGTGGTACCTCTCTCTCCACTACTAAAGCCCTATGGTGGTATCTCTCTCTCTCCACTACTAAAGCCCTATGGTGGTACCTCTCTCTCTCCACTACTAAAGCCCTATGGTGGTATCTCTCTCTCCACTACTAAAGCCCTATGGTGGTACCTCTCTCTCCACTACTAAAGCCCTATGGTGGTACCTCTCTCTCCACTACTAAAGCCCTATGGTGGTATCTCTCTCTCTCCACTACTAAAGCCCTATGGTGGTACCTCTCTCTCCACTACTAAAGCCCTATGGTGGTATCTCTCTCTCCACTACTAAAGCCCTATGGTGGTATCTCTCTTTCTCCACTACTAAAGCCCTATGGTGGTATCTCTCTCTCCACTACTAAAGCCCTATGGTGGTATCTATCTCTCTCCACTACTAAAGCCCTATGGTGGTATCTCTCTCTCCACTACTAAAGCCCTATGGTGGTATCTCTCTCTCTCCACTACTAAAGCCCTATGGTGGTATCTCTCTCTCTTCACTACTAAAGCCCTATGGTGGTATCTCTCTCCACTACTAAAGCCCTATGGTGGTATCTCTCTCTCTCCACTACTAAAGCCCTATGGTGGTATCTCTCTCCACTACTAAAGCCCTATGGTGGTACCTCTCTCTCCACTACTAAAGCCCTATGGTGGTATCTCTCTCCACTACTAAAGCCCTATGGGGGTATCTCTCTCCAATACCATAGCCCTATGGTGGTCTCTCTCTCTCCACTAATAAAGCCCTATGGTGGTCTCTCTCTCCACTACTAAAGCCCTATGGTGGTACCTCTCTCTCTCCACTACTAAAGCCCTATGGTGGTACCTCTCTCCACTACTAAAGCCCTATGGTGGTACCTCTCTCTCTCCACTACTAAAGCCCTATGGTGGTATCTCTCTCTCTCCACTACTAAAGCCCTATGGTGGTATCTCTCTCCACTACTATAGCCCTATGGTGGTCTCTCTCTCTCTCCACTACTAAAGCCCTATGGTGGTACCTCTCTCTCCACTACTAAAGCCCTATGGTGGTACCTCTCTCTCTCCACTACTAAAGCCCTATGGTGGTACCTCTCTCTCTCCACTACTAAAGCCCTATGGTGGTACCTCTCTCTCTCCACTACTAAAGCCCTATGGTGGTATCTCTCTCCACTACTAAAGCCCTATGGTGGTCTCTCTCTCCACTACTAAAGCCCTATGGTGGTCTCTCTCTCTCCACTACTAAAGCCCTATGGTGGTACCTCTCTCTCTCCACTACTAAAGCCCTATGGTGGTACCTCTCTCTCTCCACTACTAAAGCCCTATGGTGGTATCTCTCTCCACTACTAAAGCCCTATGGTGGTACCTCTCTCTCCACTACTAAAGCCCTATGGTGGTACCTCTCTCTCCACTACTAAAGCCCTATGGTGGTATCTCTCTCTCTCTCTCCACTACTAAAGCCCTATGGTGGTATCTCTCTCTCTCCACTACTAAAGCCCTATGGTGGTATATCTCTCCACTACTAAAGCCCTATGGTTGTATATCTCTCCACTACTAAAGCCCTATGGTGGTATATCTCTCCACTACTAAAGCCCTATGGTGGTATATCTCTCCACTACTAAAGCCCTATGGTGGTATCTCTCTCCACTACTAAAGCCCTATGGTGGTATCTCTCTCTCTCCACTACTAAAGCCCTATGGTGGTATATCTCTCCACTACTAAAGCCCTATGGTGGTATCTCTCTCTCTCCACTACTAAAGCCCTATGGTGGTACCTCTCTCTCCACTACTAAAGCCCTATGGTGGTATCTCTCTCTCTCCACTACTAAAGCCCTATGGTGGCACCTCTCTCTCCACTACTAAAGCCCTATGGTGGTATATCTCTCCACTACTAAAGCCTAACCTGAGATCACTAACGGATTGTTTCAACTCAGAAGTGCCTGAAAAGAGAGGAATGTGATTGACAGGTGCAGATCCATTAACAGTTCAGTTTGATGAAGTGTTTGAAAAATGGCCGGAGGTGTTTGACAACGTGATATTATTTGTGGTGAAACGAAACGCTCGTTAGTGTAGAGGTTTGTGTAGCACCCGTAAGTAATTAAGTTAACTTTACATTTTAGTTCCAGGATCATCCTTAATTAACCTAAAATCCTAACTTTGTCCGTTAAGCCGGTGCAAAATGGATCTGTTTCTAGGAGCTATATTCATCCCAATCTGAATGGTACTGGTGTCGGGGAGCTGTCAGCCCTGTTGCCAACTACTGCTGAGCAGCGCTCCATCTCACCTCGCTGATTATGTGCTAGGTTCATTATCATGCTGAGAACATCTGGTTCTCCTCCTCAGGGTTGGGTTTACGTAGGGATCACCCCAGCCAGAGGCCTGTTGTGCTAGGCTTCTGCCCAGCCGAATGCAGGTCCGCACTCGGCCAAGGCATCTCCTTCTCGAGCTTTCTCTGGCCAATGCAACCTCTTCTCCATACAACAAAACCCTTATCCAGCCTTTTTAGGCCAATGCAACCCCTTCTCTGGATCAGTCGGGTCACCCAATTACTCTGCGATTTCTTTCATCCATCCAACCAAGGACGGCATTCGACCCTTTCCCTAGTGTTCCCAGGCCAAGGAAGCATCTTCTCCAGGGCCAAACACCTCCATAGCCAGCCCCCTCTTCCATCGGTCCCTGTAGCTAAGGCAGTCTCATATCCATAGCCAGCCCCTCTCCCATCTGTCCCTGTAACTAAGGCAGTCTCATATCCATAGCCAGCCCCTCTCCCATCTGTCCCTGTAACTAAGGCAGTCTCATATCCATAGCCAGCCCCCTCTCCCATCTGTCCCTGTAGCTAAGGCAGCCTCATATCAATAGCCAGCCCCCTCTCCCATCTGTCCCTGTAGCTAAGGCAGCCTCATATCAATAGCCAGCCCCCTCTCCCATCTGTCCCTGTAGCTAAGGCAGTCTCAGACCCATAGCCAGCCCCCTCTCCCATCTGTCCCTGTAGCTAAGGCAGTCTCATATCCATAGCCTGCCCCTTCTCCCATCTGTCCCTGTAGCTAAGGCAGTCAGACCCATAGCCAGCCCCCTCTCCTATCTGTCCCTGTAACTAAGACAGTTTCATATCCATAGCCAGCCCCCTCTCCCATCTGTCCCTGTAGCTAAGGCAGTCAGACCCATAGCCAGCCCCCTCTCCCATCTGTCCCCATAGGTAAGGCAGTCTCATATCCATAGCCAGCCCCCTCTCCCATCTGTCCCTGTAGCTAAGGCAGTCAGACCCATAGCCAGCCCCCTCTCCCATCTGTCCCCATAGGTAAGGCAGTCTCATATCCATATCCAGCCCCCTCTCCCATCTGTCCTGTAGCTAAGGCAGTTCATTCTCTCTAGGACTTCCTTATTGCCAAATAAATCCCTTTTGTAGCCAATGTAACCATTATTGATCAATCCCTTTAGCCAGAACAGTTCAAACCCTAAACCCCATCTTTAAATCACTTCCTTAGCTAGCTAAACCAGGTCACCCTCCCATTCTTCCACTGCCCACACCCAATCCTCCTCTCCTAGTCTTCCCCCCAGCCAGAGCTTCCCTTCCTGCCAACATCACCACAACATCTTCAGCAACATCTCCCCCCTGCACCAAAACGCCAACGCCTGAGAAGAGGTAGAAGGAGTCGTGCCCTAGTCAGACTCAGGTGAAGTGCATACCATCCACCGCTTCCGACTATATTACTCATTAAAGTTCAGTCCCTGGACAATATGATGCAGATGATGCAGATGCTAAACTACAGGACTGTTTTGCTATCACAGACTGGAATATGTTCCGGTATTCAATCGATGGAATTGAGGAGTTTCCCACATCAGACACTGGCTTCATCAGTAAGTGCATCGATGATGTCGTCCCCACAGTGACTGTAGGTACATACTCCAACCAGAAACCATGGATTACAGGAAACATCCACACTGAGCTAAATGGTAGAGCTGCCGGTTTCAAGGAGCGGGATTCTAACCCAGACACTTATAAGAAATTCTGCTATGCCCTCCGACGAACCGTCAAACAGGCAAAGCGTCAATACAGGACTAAGATTGAATCCTACGATGATCCTTAACATGGGGGCTCCTCAGGGGTGCATGCTTAGTCCCCTCCTGTACTCCCTGTTCACCTACGACTGCATGGCCAAGTACGACTCCATCATTAAGTTGGGCGTACAGGAGGGGACTAAGCACGCACCCCTGAGGGGCCCCCGTGTGGAGGATCAGCATGGCAGATGATAGAGGCGTCACTACAGACCCAGGTTCGATCCCGGGCTGTATCACAACCGCAATGATCGGGAAGTCCCATAGGGCGGCGCACAATTGGCCCAGAGTTAGGGGAGGGTTTGGTAGCGGAGGCTTTACAAGTAGGCCATCATTGTCAATAAACATTTGTTCTTAACTGACTTGCTTAGTTAAATAAAGGTTAAATTAAAAAAAATGTAAAGTTCACCAACGACACATGCCTGATAACCGACAACGATGAGACAGTCTATAGTGTGGAGTTCAGAGACCTGGCAGTGTGGTGCCATGACAACAACCTCTCCCTCAACGTGATCAAGACAAAGGAGATGATTGTGGACTACAGGAAAAAGAGGACCGAGCACGCTCCATTCTCATCGACGGGGCTGCAGTGGAGCAGGTTGAGAGCTTCAAGTTCCTTGGTGTCCACATCAACAAACTATCATGGTCCAAACACACCAAGACAGTCGTGAAGAGGGCACGGCAATGCCTTTTCCCCCTCAGGAGACTGAAAAGATTTAGGATGGCTCATAAGATCCCCAAAAGGTTCTACAGCTGCATCATCGAGAGCATCCTGACTGGTTCTATCACTGCCTGGTATGGCAACTGCTCGGCCTCCAACCGCAAGGCACTACAGATGGTAGTGCGTACGGCCCAATACATCGCTCGGACCAAACCTCCTGCCGTCCAGGACCTCTACACCAGGCGGTGTCAGAGGAAGGTCCTAAAAATTGTCAAGGACTCCAGCCACCCTAGTCATAGACTGTTCTCTTTGCTACCACACGGCAAGCGTTACTGGAGTGCCAAGTCTAGGTCCAAAAGGCTTCTAAACAGCTTCTACCCCCAAGCCATAAGACTGCTGAACAGTTAATCAAATGGCTACCCAGATTATTGGCATTTTTACACTGCTGCTACTCTCTGTTTATTATCTTTGCTTAGTCCATTTACCCCTACCTACATGTAAATATGTAACTTGTTTCAAGAAACTAGGCGTATGTCGCGTGTCACTACTTCACAAGACAGCCATTTGAAGATAAACTTTAGTTTTTTTCAAAATGCGTTTTTTTTGGGCAGAAATGCATTCTCATGGAACATGAGAACTTTCATGTGCTTTAATAACAAACATGTGTGCCATCTGTAAATACGAATAAAATTGTTAAATTACAAGCCTAGTTTGTTTATCCACAGAAAAATAGGAAGAACCTTCCCGCAAGCCATGATTGGCTGAGATATTGGTTGGGCATGCTGAGAAATGAGTTTGGATTGGTCTGCCATGTAGCGCGCTTCTGTCTACATAACATGAACTGGTCAGTATGTGTAGGTAATCCTGTCTAACGCAGCTTTTTTATAAAGATATTACGTAGTAGAAGTGTTCCTCTCCACTTCCTGGAGTACCGAGTTTTGAAATGAGTGCAATGCCCAGTGGAATTAACTAAGCAGATGGAGAAAATTCTGGCGTTTTGATTGCAAATATGCAGAGGGAGTCAAAAAGAGAACACACAGAAGGCTATTGTTTAATATAACACCTTTTTCCGGATTACATCTTCATACAATCATGGCACCCGTGAAGTCTATTTATTAAGAGAATCTTATGTGTGAGAGGGATTGTGTCTGTGTATGCCTGTGTGTGTTAGTGACTCTCTCTCTCTCTCTCTCTCTCATTCTCTCTGTCTCTCTGTCTCTCTCTCTCTCTCTCTCTCTCATTCTCTCTGTCTCTCTGTCTCTGTGCTAGAGAGAGAGAGAGCAAGAGAGATAAAAAGATGTTAAGATATCAAAGTGTTGCTCTCCACTTTCTGGAGGACAGGGTTTTGAAATCAGTGGAAGGCCCGGTGGAGTTAGAGTATGATAGTTTAGGAAATGGGGAAAATTCTTTGATTTCTTTGATTGCAAATATGCCAAGGGAGTTGAAAAGATAACACACAGAAGGCTGTTTGAAAAACCTGTCTACGGATTATATCTTCAAACTAAGTGCAGCCATGGCATCCGTGACTGAGAGGGAGAAGCGTCCATCCATGTAAATGTGTAATATACTGTCATGACTGTCCTGATCAGGTCAGGGTACAGGAGACCACCACCCTACAGATTATCTCCCAAACCCCCAACAGAGGAGGAGAGATCTAGGGGTCTGAAGATGTGAGGGTTTTATGACACCTCACGCCCATAATAAACCTTAGGCCAAAGAGAAAATTCCTTTGTCCTCACAATGGAGAACTGGCCTCAGAACATTAAACATGCAATAAAGGGACTTTGGAACAATGGTTTCCGTCAGCCACAATGGTGGTCATGACGAGAGGTGGCATATGAAAATGTATGTAACTTTTGTATTGTTATTAAAGGTTAAGAGATGACGTTATTATGAAAACATTGTACCTTTAAGAATTTTCCCAGTATATGCCTGATGTTTATACATTGTACGTTGTTTGGAAAATATCCAAATCAAAGAGAATGTTTTGTTAAGGAAGAAATGTGAAGTTAGTGTCTAAAATTGGATTTTAGTCAAATCTAGGCCATGCCCCTTAACTTGGTCCGCCCAGAGAATTGCCCTAAAGGCGGTTACGCCCACTTCTGACCCGAGGGTATAAGACAGGAGAGTGAAGAATTAACATGTGAGACTAATTGACCCCAAGCTGCAGCGAATGTCTAACAAAGTCAACGAACCCCAAAACGAAACACAAGGTTGAAGACAAAGAAATATTTTTCTACACGAGCTACGGACGAGTAGCTGTGTCTAAGCGGGTGAATTCAAGCCGAACCACCCAGTCTCCACTCTCCATCAAATCGTGGTATCTTCACCGTTCGAGTCCGACGCTGTGAGCTCTGAGCTACAGAGCTGTCTGTCCTCAGAAGACCGCGAGGGATCAGACCACTAAGCCAAGAAGGACACTGACATCGTGAGGACAACCAGAGAGTTGCGCCGGAGAAGTGCGTCATTGAGAAGCCTAAACGACCCACGCGGAGCTTCCCACCTGAGACCTCCAACACATAATTACATCATTATATTCTGACCCATAAGAGCGGCAGTTCGGGGCAAGGCTAGGTTTAAATAAGCATAGCTGACAGATGAACCCAAATGTATATTTCTTTCGTGTACTTTCTCTTTTTCTCTCTCTTTTAAATCCCCATTTTGGGTAACACGTGCCATAGTGTGTTGGCCCGTTATACTAAGTCCTAATCAATAGCTAGACTGTGTTTTGTGTATGTGTATTTTTATCATCATTTTAGCTTGCTAGTAAATAAATAATCAACTAAGATTGGTGTGGTAAACTCATTGGTGTAGCCCGGGTTCGTGCAGATTCCCGGATTATGCGACGTTCAGACATGAGACAAGAGGTTGATTAATTTAGCGACTGTTGTAAAATCGATATTCTGATATCCTTTGAGTTAATTTGGGAAATAGAAACTCAATCAAAATAATATTCCCATGGTGCCCCAGGTTAATGAGTTAATAATTGCTTGATTCATTGCTTAATTCATTTAATCACGCAATTATAAACCGTTAATCATTCGATGAGCAACAGTCGTCACATTAACTAATACAACGTCATGACAATAGTCTAGCTAGCTACATTTTCAGATATTACATGTTTCTAATTTAGTCAAAGTCGTTTTCATTTCAAATTAAAGCGTACTGTTAGCTAGCTAGCTAAGTGTACTGTTATCTATCTAGCTAACGTTAACAGGTTGGCTCGCTAGCTAACGTTAAGTGTGTGATCTGTGTATTATTCGTATCTCAGAGCAATTTGCTTTGCTAGTTATAGCCTAATGTTAGCTAGCATTGAACCTGGTTGGTTAGCTACCTGCAGATTCATGCAGGGTAGTAACGTTATGAGTTGGGATTATGGTTCATTGTTTAGCTAGCTAGCTACATGTCTAAATAAAAGACTCCACTATGTAAGTAACCATTTCAATGGAATGTTCATGATGTCACTGCGTCAACTGTTGATAGACGTTGCTGGTAAATTTGCTCTGGCGATCTACTCCGATTTCAGAGCACTCTTGTCTGAGTGTGCCAGAGCGCAGAATAATGAATTTAAGAACGCTCAATACCCGTTGAATATGGCCGGTGTCAGTAAACGTTCGCAAAAAAGCGTAATTCAATTGTTGCCGGCAGCAGTTAGAGTCACCAACGCTCTGCATAACATGAAAACTGCCTAACCAGCTCTGCTAGGGCCAGTAAAATGGTCAGAGTGAGCTGTTCTCTCTTTTGTGTCTGAAAGTAGCTAGCAAGCTAGCCAACGTTAGCCAGTTAGCTTGGATACTTGACGGCTGTTGTTAGGTCAGAACGCTCGGATCAACCCTAGTCCTCAGCCAGAGTTGTGAACACTCCAAGAGCGTAATGTTCTGAATTTACGAACGGACAATCGGACCACGCTCTGAGTTTACGAATGCCCAGAGCACACTCTGAGCTCACTCTGCCACTCCAGATTCAATTTACGAACACACACGTAGTATTAACCATTCTTTAGTCTAGAAATCTTTGGTTGTTTAGGCCTCACATGTGAATGGGGCTAAGGCTTAATTAAGAATGTAAATGATGCTGAATGGGTTCATCAACTTTCAAAACAGAATTACTTTCCCATTGTCCCTCAGTACGATATACCATTTTCTGGCTATGAGTCTCTACTTTTATTCAATGTAAAAAAACTATTTCAAATTTTGTTACATAAGACCAAATCGAGCCGGTTGGCCACATATTACCTCAATTACCTAAACTGTATCCTCACCCATTGACTCTGTACCGTAACACCCTGTATATAGCCTCCACATTGACTCTGTACCGGTACCCCCTGTATATAGCCTCCACATTGACTCTGTACCGTAACACCCTGTATATAGCCTCCACATTGACTCTGTACCGTAATACCCTGTATATAGCCTCCACATTGACTCTGTACCAGTACCCCCTGTATATAGCCTCCACATTGACTCTGTACCGTAACACCCTGTATATAGCCTCCACATTGACTCTGTACTGGTACCCCCTGTATATAGCCTCCACATTGACTCTGTACCGGTACCCCCTGTATATAGCCTCCACATTGACTCTGTACCGGTACACCCTGTATATAGCCTCCACATTGACTCTGTACCGGTACCCCCTGTATATAGCCTCCACATTGACTCTGTACTGGTACCCCCTGTATATAGCCTCCACATTGACTCTGTACCGGTACCCACTGTATGTAATCTCGTTATTGTAATTTTTTTTTTACTTAAGTTTATTTAGTAAATCTTTTCTTAAATGACATTTTTCTTAAAACTGCATTGTTGGTTAATCTCATATTGTTGAATTAATATGGCCTCACCTAAATTCCATTCTGATGGGAATCTGCTACAGACCACCAAGTGCTAACAGTCAATATCTGGATAATATGGTTGAAATGCTTGACAAATCATTTTTCTGTGTGACCTAAATATTGACTGTCTTTCATCAAGCTGCCCAAGAAAAAGAAAAAGCTTCAAACTGTAACCAGTGCCTGCAACCTGGTTCAGGTTATCAGTCAACCTACCAGGGTAGTTACAAACAGCACAGGAATTAAATCATCAACATGTATTGATCACATCTTTACTAATGCTGCAGAAATGTGCTTTAAAGTGGTATCCAGATTCATAGGATTTAGTGATCACAATATAATAGCCATATCTAGGAAAACCAAAGTTCCAAAGGCTGGGCCTAGTATAGTGTGTAAGAGGTTATACAAGAAGTTTTGTAGTGATTCACATGTTAATTAATATTTGCTGGTCTGTGGTGAGTAATGAGGAGCAACCAGACACCACACTTGTGAAATTGCTTATTCCAGTTACTAATAAGCATGGACCCATTAAGAAAATAACTAAAAACTGTTGAATCCCCTTGGATTGATGAGGAATTGAAATAATTGTTTGGTTGAGAGTGATGAGGCAAAAGGTATGCCAAATAAGTCTGGCAGGCCAATCAATTAGCAAACGTACTGCAAATTAACAATGACAGTAAAAAGCTTTGGAACACCAAAAAGGTGAACTTGGCGCCATCATTTATTGAATCAGATGGCTCCTTTATCACAAAACCAACTGATATTACAAACTACTTTAATGATTGTTTTCATTGGCAAGATGACCAAACTAAGGCATGACAGGCCAGCAACAAATGCTGACACTACACACCCAAGTACATCTGACCAAATTATAAAAGATAATAATTTGAATTCTGTAAAGTTAGGTAAAAACAATATTGTTGTCTATCAACAATGACAAGCCACCGGGGTCTGACAACTTGGATGGAAAATTACTGAGTGTAATAACCGAGATTATTGCCACTCCTATTTGCCATATATTCAACATAAACCTACAGGAAAGTGTGAGCCCTCAGGCCTGGAGGGAAGCTAAATTCATTCTGTTACCTAAGATTAGCAAAGCCTTTACTGGCTCAAACAGCTGACCAATCATCTTGTTACCAACCCTTAGTAAACCTTTTTCGAAGAAAAAAAAAATTGTTTGACAAAATACAATGAATAAAGAAATTAACAACATATTTTCAGTACTCTTATAGGGAAAGGTTTTCAACATGTTTGGCACTTACAGAAATGATTGATGATTGGCTGAGAGAAATTGATAATAAAAAGATTGTGGGAGCTGTTTTGTTTGACCTTATCGATCATAATCGGCTTATGGAAAAAAATGTATGTGTTATGGATTTACACCCCCTGCTATATTGTGGATAAAGAGTTTACCTGTCTAACAGAACACAGAGGGTGTTCTTTAATGGAAGCCTCTCCAACATAATCCAGGTAGAATCAGGAATTCCTCAGGGCAGATGTCTAGGCTCCTTAATTAAAAAAATGTTTTTACTAACCACATGCTACTGTCTCTGAGTAAAGCCAGTGTGTCTATGTATGTCGATGACTCAACACTATACTTGTCAGCAACTACAGCAACTGAAATAACTGCAACACGTAACGAAGAGCTGCAGTCAGTTTCAGGTGGAAATAAATAAGTTAGTCCTGAATATTTAGAAATAAATAAAAGCACAGTATTTGGGAATAATCATTCACTAAATCCTAAACCTCAACTAAATATTGTAATGAATAAAGTGGAAATTGAGCAGGTTGAGGTGACTAAACTGCTTGGTGTAACCCTGGATTGTAAACTGTCATGGTCAAAACATATTGTTGCAACAGTAGCTGAGATGGGGAGAAGTCTGTCCATAATAAAGCACTGCTCTACCTTCTTACCAACACTATCAACAAGGCAGGTCCTACAGGCCCTAGTTTCTACCTTCTTAACAACACTATCAACAAGGCAGGTCCTACAGGCCCTAGTTTCTACCTTCTTAACAGCACTATCAACAAGGCAGGTCCTACAGGCCCTAGTTTCTACCTTCTTAACAGCACTATCAACAAGGCAGGTCCTACAGGCCCAAGTTTTGTCGCCCCTGGACTACTGTTCAGTTGTGTGGTCAGGAGCCACAAAGAGGGACTTAGGAAAATTACAATTGGCTCAGAACAGGATGGCACGGCTGGTCCTTAAACGTACAGGGAAAACTAACATTAATAATATTCATGTAAATCTCTCATGGCTCAAAGTGGAGTAGAGATTGACTTCATCACTACTTGAGTTTGTGAGAAGTATTTACTTGTTGAAAGCACCGAGGTGTCTGTTTAAACTACTAGCACTAAGCTCAGACACCCATCCATACCCCACAAGACATGCCACCAGAGGTCTCTTCACAGTCCCCAAGTCTAGAACAGACTATGAAAGGCGCACAGTACTACATAGAGCCATGACTACATTGAACTCCACATCAAGTAACTCATTAGCGCAGTAAAATCCTCCCAATCCCAGTCTCCATGGCCAGCATTTTCAGAAGTATGATTGTTAAAGACAGTGTATTTGTGTTGATTGTTCTGTTCCGTTCCCTCTCCCAGTCTCCATGCCCAGGGGTTCAGTGGTACTGCTGGCCGCACCAGTAGCCTGACTCACCCTGGGACCCAGTTCAGCACCAAGGACCGAGACAACGACCGCTGCTCCTGCAAGTGTGCCCAGATGGCATCTGGAGGTAAAGGCTCTGAGGCCCTCTTTTTCTTCTTCTTTCATTAAACAGCTGTTTTACGCTAGTCAAGTACGTGCCAGATAAAGAATGTCATGACAGGCCTGATGGAAACAGAACATTTGTCGGTAAACAATTCAAATGTCGACGAAACACATTTTTTACCTTTTATTTAACTAGGAAAGTCAGTAAGAACAAATTCTTATTTTCAATGACGGCCGAGGAACAGTGGTTTAACTGCCTTGTTCAGGGGCAGAATGACAGATTAGTACCTTGTCAGCTCAGGGATTCAATCTTGCAACCTTTCGGTGACTAGTCCAACGCTCTAACCTCTAGGCTACCCTGCTGCCCCACTAGGCTACCCTTACCGCCCCGTACCCCTACCGCCCCAGGCTACCCCTGCCGCCCCACTAGGTTACCCTGCCGCCCCACTAGGCTACCCCTGCCGCCCCACTAGGCTACCCCTGCCGCCCCACTAGGCTACCCCTGCCGCCCCACTAGGTTACCCCTGCCGCCCCACTAGGCTACCCCTGCCGCCCCACTAGGTTACCCCTGCCTCCCCACTAGGTTACCCCTGCCGCCCCAGGCTACCCCTGCCGCCCCAGGCTACCCCTGCCACCCCAGGCTACCCCTGCCACCCCAGGGTAGCCTAGTGCTTGACAAGGTGTTAATATTTTTTGTTTGTTGGTAAAATGAATTAAGCGAGAAATGTCGGTTGAAACGCTTTTATGTGGAAATATTGATATAATATCCGTCATATGGAAGTAAACATGGAATCACGTGATGGCGTGTCGTGTTGTCCTCCAACTCAGGAAAAACAGTTTGTTAGGCTACAGACGAAATGAACGATGATGAACATAACAGACACGTTGACGAGCTTAATGCTCCTTTATAGTAAATATCCAGGGTCTTATTCAGCTGACATGATGATCGATGCTTGGCTGCTGTTTGACAAATCTTTAATTTTTAATGTCGTCATGGAGGCTGCCAGCTGTTGGTTAGAGTGTACATGCCAATACAAGAGGGGGCACACACAATTGTTTTTGTGAGAAAACTATCAGTGAAGTTGAAAATGCGATGGAAACTCGTTTAACAATGTATTTTTCATGCGGTTCTTTGGAATTTGGTATTTTCATGTGCACTACGCCATCACACACAGCCGGTAGTTCCCTTCTACTACTTCATACCAATTGTTATATATAAACTTTTTACTGGTCTGACTATCTTTTTCATCCTTTTGTTTTGTTCCTCTTGTAAAGTTGAACATAAACATGAAATGACTAAGTATGACCTTTGACCGCACAACCTTCTTTTTCCTCTTTGGTCCCTTCTCTCTCTTCCTAACCTCTGACCTGTGACCTGTCCTCTCTCTGTCTCTCTCTCTTCCTAACCTCTGACCTGTGACCTCTCCTCTCTCTCTCTCTCTCTCTCTCTTCCTAACCTCTGACCCGTGACCTCTCCTCTCTCTCTCTCTCTCTTCCTAACCTCTAACCCTTGACCTCTCTATTCCTGACCTCAGACTTGTGACCTCTCCTCTCTCTCTCTCTCTTCCTAACCTGTGACCTCTACTCTCTCTCTCTCTTCCTAACCTGTGACCTCTACTCTCTCTCTCTCTTCCTAACCTCTGACCTGTGACCTCTCCTCTCTCTATCTCTCTTCCTGACCTCAGACCCGTGATCTCTCCTCTCTCTCTCTCTCTCTCTCTCTCTCTCTCTCTCTCTTCCTGACCCCTAAACCTTGACCTCTCCTCTCTCTCTCTCTTCCTGACCTGTGACCTCTCCTCTCTCTTCCTAACCTCTCTCTCTCTTCCTGACCTGTGACCTGTGACCTCTCCCCTCTCCACTAGGTTGGTGGTTTGAGGCGTGTGGTCCCTCTCCTCTCTCTCTCTCTTCCTGACCCTTGACCTCTCCCCTCTCCACTAGGTTGGTGGTTTGAGGCGTGTGGTCCCTCTGCCATCTCTCTCTCTCTTCCTGACCCTTGACCTCTCCCCTCTCCACTAGGTTGGTGGTTCGAGGCGTGTGGTCCCTCCAACCTGAACGGTATCTACTACGCTGGCGTCTCTAACGTGGTCCGTTACAACGGCATCAAGTGGTACTACTGGAAGGGCACCAGCCTCATGGCTACCGTGACGACCATGATGGTTCGACCCGCAGTCTTCTGAGGCACAACGGCGGCGATTGCCGATGACGTCAGCGGGAAGCGACAGATGACATCACCCTGACTGATATGAGCGTTTCTCGAATAATGATATTTGACAGAGATGTGGAAGATGATACTTGAGTGGAGATTTTTTTAGACGTTTTTTAATTGACTGTATTTGAAAATAACAGATCATTTATTTTCTGAAATGTGTTCCGTTTTTAGAAATGTTTTCCGCTGAAATGGCACTTAGGCTTACGCCGTAAATGTGTGTTTTATAATGTGATTGTACATATATTGTGGACGCATAATGGTATATTATGGCTTACTGCTACTCCCCATTGACTTTCGTTGTTCATAAAACTTTAAAAGTAATTCTTCCTAACTGTTTCCCGCTATGCCACTCAGAGATGCTTGTAAAAAAACTTTTTTTTAAAGGAGAGAATTATCCTCATAAAAATGCATGATAAATAAACACAGGCAAGCATATTTACTTTCCAAACTGTATATTTGTGATAAAAGGATAAAAGTGAAAAAAGAACAATAAATGCAGTGGTCTTTGGCTCCATCTACTCCAACTAAGTCACCGTCTCCAGGGCTTTAACATGGAGCACCAGGACCTCTGATCAGGGTACTACAGAGGTCAGAACAGACCCCTTCTCTCTCCTCTCCACCTATCCTCTTCTCTCTCCTCCCCTCCTCCCTACTCTCCTCCCCTCCTCTCCTCTCTTCTCTCCTCTCCTTCCCTCCTCTCCTCTCTCCTCCCCTCCTCTCTCCTCCCCTCCTTTCTCATCTCCTTCTC
>NW_021823007.1:44487-70822 GCF_901001165.1 Salmo trutta
GTTGGAGACCTGAGCCAACTCCCCGTGCTTACCGTGGGGGGCGAGTGATCGAGCAAGCATCGTGTTATGCGGTGATGCGCACTGTGTCGCCGGTGCGCAGCTACAGCCGGTGCGCAGCTACAGCCCGGTGCGCAGCTACAGCCCAGTGCGCAGCTACAGCCCAGTGCGCTCGGTGCAAGCTCCTCACAGTTGCCGTGCTAGAGTTGGCATTCAGCCAGGAAGAAGTGTGCCCGCTCAGCGTTCCTGGTCTCCGGTGAGTCTTTTCGGCCCAGGTTATCCTCAGACAAGGTTACTGATCTAGCCAGCATTGATTCATCTGCCAGTCAAGTCCAGCTCTGCCTTCATCTCTCTTCAGTACCTGGCAGAGGAAACATTACCAGGTGTCTCTCCTCTGGTTGGACATTTAGAAGGAGGCCAAACGCCAAGAGCTCAGCAATTACAACTCTAATTTGATTGGATTAGCAATTAGTACTCAGTTTGAGTGAGAAGCAGACAGACACTTACTGCTGCAGAGACAGACAGGTGTAGACAGACACTTACTGCTGTAGGGACAGACAGGTGAAGACAGACACTTACTGCTGTAGGGACAGACAGGTGCAGACAGACACTTACTGCTGTAGGGACAGACAGGTGCAGACAGACACTGCTGTAGGGACAGACAGGTGCAGACAGATACTTACTGCTGTAGGGACAGACAGGTGCAGACAGACACTTACTGCTGTACAGACAGACAGGTGCAGACAGACACTGCTGTAGGGACAGACAGGTGGAGACAGACATTGCTGTATAGACAAACAGGTGCAGACAGACACTTACAGCTGTAGGGGCAGACAGGTGCAGACAGACACTTACTGCTGTAGGGACAGACAGGTGCAGACAGACACTTACTGCTGTAGGGACAGACAAGTGCAGACAGACACTGCTGTAGGGACAGACAGGTGAAGGCAGACACTGCTGTACATACAGACAGGTGCAGACAGACACTGCTGTACAGACAGACGGGTACAGACAGACAGGTGCAGACAGACGGGTGCAGACAGACAGGTGCAGACAGACAGGTGCAGACAGACCCTGCTGTACAGACAGACGGGTGCAGACAGACAGGTACAGACAGACCCTGCTGTACAGACAGACGGGTGCAGACAGACAGGTGCAGACAGACAGGTGCAGACAGACACTGCTGTACAGACAGGTACAGACAGACAGGTGCAGACAGACAGGTGCAGACAGACAGGTGCAGACAGACAGGTACAGACAGACCCTGCTGTACAGACAGACGGGTGCAGACAGACAGGTGCAGACAGACCCTGCTGTACAGACAGACGGGTGCAGACAGACAGGTGCAGACAGACCCTGCTGTACAGACAGACGGGTGCAGACAGACAGGTACAGACAGACCCTGCTGTACAGACAGACGGGTGCAGACAGACAGGTGCAGACTCCATTAGATTGGTGGTCCTCTCAAAACACAGTTTCCTTGTTCCTTTCTTAAAAACGTAATTTTTTTTTGTCTCATATGAACAAGTGAAGTGTTTGATTCATCTCTCCGTTAATCTAACTGCCCTAATTCCATTATACTCAGCAAACAAAGCCTCCGCTATTCATGAGAAAATGTGTTTTAAACGGCACCCTATGGATCATGGTGAAAAGCAGTCAACTACGTAGGGAATGGGAATGCCATCTGGGAAGAACAGATTGTAAAATCACAGGGAAGAGTTAATTAAAGGATCATATCAGGTTTGACATTTGGATGTGTGAGTTCAAGCAGACGTTCATGAAGCGTAGAAGGAACGCTGAGGGAGATTATATCTGTGGGTTTCTGTATTCTGAGGGAGATTCTATCTGGTTTTTGTATTCTGAGGGAGATTCTATCTGTGGTTTTTGTATTCTGAGGGAGATTATATCTGTGGGTTCTGTATCCTGAGGGACATTATATCTGTGTACATCTGTGGGTTCTGTATTCTGTGATGACTTTGAGATCAACAATTCTAGACCTTTCTTTTAAATAGATTTAAATAGTCTTCCATTGTTTCTTTCCATTGCTCCCCCTATTGCTCCCCCTATCTTCGGGGTTCTGTTCAAATTTCTCTCTCTTTCATTCTCTTTCCATCCTATTATTTGTCCCTCTACCCTTCATCCACACTCAGAGACACACACAGCTTTGCACAGTTCTTTACAATGTCTTTGATCAATAATTGATAAAGAAAATCTTCTCACTTTTGAAAGAGAATGAGGAGAGAAAGAGAGGACCAAAATACAGAGGACCTAAAGAGAGAGGAGAGAAAGAGAGAGGAGAGAAAAACAGAGGAGAGAAAAACAGAGGACCTTAAAGACAGAGGACCTTAAAGACAGAGGACCTTAAAGACAGAGGACCTTAAAGACAGAGGACCTTAAAGACAGAGGACCTTAAAGACAGAGGACCTTAAAGACAGAGGACCTACAGACAGAGAAGAGAAAGACAGCGGAGAGAAAGACAGTGGACCTAAAGACAGAGAGCCTAAAGGGAATCTGAGCACTGTTCAGTAGGCTACCGCAAAGGGAATCTGAACGCAGATCGCTAGAAGAGTCCGCTGTTTCAGCCTATGTAAAAGGTGTCTATTGTATTTCTTAGCAGCGGATACATCATTTCAGTTTTTCGAAAATGTATAACATCTCAAATGTAGTGCCAAGGCATTTTAGAAGCGTTGCCTTTAGAGCCGATACCAGACACTCATTCATTCTCAGTCTTCTAAACTCCCGACTCCATTTATTAATGCCAAGATGTTTAGATTTATTTGTGATTATACTTTTGCAATGCTTTTTGTGACGTGGATCATAATTACAGTTACAGTCTATCAGGTTGCGTGATCCTCGTAATGTTACGTGGAAAATACAACTAATGGGACAGACGCAGAATTAAATGTACATCATACTCGCAGAAATGCGACCAGTTATTTTTCGATATTTGCATTTTATTTTCTTTCACTAGAAAATACCAGTGAACTGCTGTCACTTTAGAGCCCACTGAATGTCCATCTTATGTTCGTTAATGTTAGCTTGAAACAATTAGTGTTTACCTTTCCACAACTCACAGAGTCAAAAAGGGATTTGTCCATGTGTTTACATACAACAATCTCAGCATCACAACAAACAGAAGGAGGGGTAGCTACAGAAAATTGTGTAGTTGGTACGCAAAATGCATGCATGTTGGCAGGTCTGCAATTAGTTGTGTTGTGACAAGGTAGGGGTGGAATACCAAAGATAGGCCTATTTGGTAAAAGACCAAGTCCATATTATGGCAAGAACAGTGTTGTGTCGTTGACTATCATTCATTTTAGCTGTATTTCTGTTTTTTTGTGACGCCTCTCTTTGCTTGGAAAATGGCTGTGTGGTTTTCTTGTCTAGGCGCTGTCCTAACATAATCTAATGGTATGCTTTCGCCGTAAAGCCTTTTTTTGAAATCGGACACTGTGGTTGGATTAACGAGAAGTTTATCTTTAAAATGGTGAATAATACTTGTATGTTTGAGAAATTTGAATTATGAGATTTTTGTTGTTTTGAATTTGCCGCCCTGCTATTTCACTGGCTGTTGGCGAGGGGTCCGCCAGCGGAACGGGGTTCCGCAGTGTGAAGACTGTTATTTTATCAAATCACTTCTCTAGGTGGAATTATTATTACCTGGTTAAAATAATCATGTAAACTTTAATTAACTAGGAAGTCGGGGCACCACGGGAAAATGTTTATAGAGTCTCTATTTCCCGAATCGAGTTTTCAGACATTTTTATATCTTATCGAGTACAGTCTTGTATTAATGTGTTATTATTACCTCATCAGATCTCAATACTGAACGTCGCAAACCCTTGGATATCTGCACAAACCCTAGTTTTCATAATGAATCAGAGATATACAAATTGGCTTAATTATTTATTGTATACAGTCGTGGCCAAAATGTTTTGAGAATGACACAAATATTAATTTTCACAAAGTTTGCTGCTTCAGTGTCTTTAGATATTTTTGTCAGATATTACTACGGAATACTGAAGTATAATTACAAGCATTTTATAAGTGTAAAAGGCTTTTATTGACAATAACATGAAGTTGATGCAAAGAGTCAATATTTGCAGTGTTGACCCTTCTTTTTCAAGACCTCTGCAATCCGCCCTGGAATGCTGTCAATTCACTTCTGGGCCACATCCTGACTGATGGCAGCCCATTCTTGCATAATCAATGCTTGGAGTTTTGTCAGAATTTGTGGGTTTTTGTTTGTCCACCCACCTCTTGAGGATTGACCACACGTTCTCAATGGGATTAAGTTCTGGGGAGTTTCCTGGCCATGGACCCAAAATATCGATGTTTTGTTCCCCGAGCCACTTAGTTATCACTTTTGCCTTATGGCAAGGTGCTCATGCTGGCAAGGTGCTCCATCATGCTGGAAAAGGCATTGTTCGACACCAAACTGTTCCTGGATGGTTGGGAGAAGTTACTCTCGGAGGATGTGTTGGTACCATTCATTATTCATGGCTGTGTTCTTAGGCAAAATTGTGAGTGAGCCCACTCCCTTGGCTGAGAAGCAACCCCACACATAAATGGTCTCAGGATACTTTACTGTTGGCATGACACATGACTGATGGTAGCGCTCACCTTGTCTTCTCCAGACAAGCTTTTTCCGGATGCCCCAAACAATCGAAAAGGGGATTCATCAGAGAAAATGACTTTACCCCAGTCCTCAGCAGTCCAATCCCGGTACCTTTTGCAGAATATCAGTCTGTCTCTGATGTTTTTCCTGGAGAGAAGTGGCTTCTTTGCTGCCCTTCTTGACACCAGGCCATCCTCCAAAAGTCTTCGCCTCACTGTGCGTGCAGATGCACTCACACCTGCCTTCTGCCATTCCTGAGCAAGCTCTGTAATGGTGGTGCCCCGATCCTGCAGCTGAATCAACTTTAGGAGATGGACCTGGCGCTTGCTGGACTTTCTTGGGTGGCCTGAAGCCTTCTTCACAACAATTGAACCGCTCTCCTTGAAGTTCTTGATGATCCGATAAATGGTCGATTTAGGTGCATTCTTACTGGTAGCAGTATCCTTGCCTGTGAACTCCTTTTTGTGCAAAGCAATGATGACGGCACGTGTTTCCTTGCAGGTAACCATGGATGACAGAGGAAGAACAATGATTCCAAGCACTACCCTCCTTTTGAAGCTTCAGGTATGTTATTCAAACTCAATCAGCATGACAGAGTGATCTCCAGCCTTGTCTTCGTCAACAATCACACCTGTGTTAATGAGAGAATCACTGACATGATGTCAGCTGGTCCTTTTGTGGCAGGGCTGAAATGCAGTGGAAATGCTTTTTGTGGATTCAGTTCATTTGCATGGCAAAGAGGGACTTTGCAATTAATTGCAATTCATCTGATCACTCTTCATAACATTCTGGAGTATATGCAAATTGCCATTATACAAACTGAGGCAGTAGACTTTATTTACATCCGTAAGTCATTGTTGTAATCGCCGGTCTGTCTGCTTGAGAGTCAGTTCATCAGAGAGTCTCTGTTAACTTCCCCAGAAGTCACAATGTCTTTCGTAGTTGTCGCTATCTCAGCGGCCCTGGATAGAGTCTGTTGTAATGGATACGTCAGTCGTACAGATGGTCGTTGCTTAGAATAGATGCTTCAGCGGTTGTCGGTATTCTGCAGACTAGTAATTCTACGTCTAGGATTTGCTCTTATTCGATAGTCTCAGAGTTTAACCATTTACAACAGTGTAGCCAATGGTCCACGCTGCAGGCCTTGTCCATTGGTAATATAATTGCATGGAGACCAAGTCCTCACGTTCTCTTGGAATAATGTAAATTTTGTAGGAAGTGGTTTTATACTCTGTGGAAAAAGGGTGATTCCATTGACGCCTGATGTAATGTCTGGGCTCACGGGGGCGTGGACACTGACTAGTTAAAACTTTACATCTTAACAAGTATCTTGTTCACATTACATCATTTCACAAATAGTTTCATATTTACTAATTCATTTTATCCAACATCTAGATGTAAACCTGACAGCTGGGAAATGTACACTTTAAGAGATACAGTTATGTGTGTTTCCTGTCCTTCATGAGATCACCAAATGAAGCACACTCAACATATTTCTACCATCATGTTAAATGTGCAACCAGAGGGAAAAGAACTCCGGACCACCTTTACTCCACACACAGAGACGCATACAAAGCTCTCCCTCGCCCTCCATTTGGCAAATCTGACCATAATTCTATCCTTTTGATTCCTAATTACTAGCTAAAATTTTATGCAGGAAGCACCAGTGACTAGATTAATAAAAAGTGGTAAGATGAAGCAGATGCTAAACTACAGGACTGTTTTGCTAGCACAGACTGGAATATGTTCCGGGATTCCTCCAATGGCATTGAGGAGTACACCATCTGTAATTGGCTTCATCAATTAATTCATCGATGACGTCGTCCCCACAGTGACCGTACGTACATACCCCAACCAGAAGCCATGGATTACAGGCAGTTTCCGCACTAAGCTGAAGTCTAGAGATGCCGCTTTCAAGGAGCCGGACTCTAACCCGGAAGTTAACAAGAAATCCTGCTATGCCCTCCGACGAAACATCAAACAGGCAAAGTGTCAATACAGGACTAAGATCAAGTCGTACTACACCGGTTCTGAAGCTCATTGGATGTGGCAGGGCTTGGAAACCATTACAGGCTACAAAGGGAAGCACAGCCGAGAGCTGCCCAGTGACACAAGCCTACCAGACAAGCTAAACTTCTTCTATGCCTGCTTCGAGGCAAATAACACTGAAACATGCATGAGAGCACCAGCTGTACCGGAAGAATGTGTGATCATGCTCTCCGCAGCCATTGTGAGTAAGCCCTTTAGACAGGTCAAAATTCACAAGGCCGCAGGGCCAGATGGATTACCAGGATGTGTACTGCGAGCATGCGCTGACCAACTAGCAAGTGTCTTCATTGACATTTTCAACCTCTCCCTCTCCAGGGCAGTTAGTTGCCTTAAGGAGTCACCTAACCAGGGCAGTTAGTTGCCTTAAGGAGTCACCTAACCAGGGCAGTTGACCTTTCCCACTTTTCAGATACTTATTGACCATTTGTCCTATAGAAGTCATCCTTTCACTCCAACATGAACAAGGGTTCTCATGTATCAATCATGCGTAAGCACAAATCTGTGGGTAAACCACGAGTGGGATCATTTCCACGTAAAGTGTGAGATTTATGAATATGTTTGCTTGAGTATGCGCATATATAAGCACAGCCATGACCATACATATGCACAGTGCCAAGTGGTGGAATATTATAAGGAACTGCTTCACAAGCGTAGAAAAATGAAAAATATATTGAAAATGTGTATAATTGTACCAGTAAGCAAAAAATGCATTACTTTTTTGATATAATTTTATTCCTGCTGTGAATTCATGCAGTATTTCAAGAAAGGTCACAGTGGGCTCCAAAAATACTGGCACCCCTGACTGGCAATGCACAAACAATACTTAAAAAATATATAAACAATATAATTACAGAGATAAACTCAAAATACCAACATATGAGAAATACTGTACTTTATTAATGTTTCAATGGTACCCACCAAAATAATTTATTGATTTAATTAATTAAAAATCAATGTCCTCTAAATCAAGGTTTCACAATTAATGGCACCCCTACAGATTACTGTAAATAACATCTACCAAAATGACACCAGAAATTAAATTCCACTTATTTAAGTTTATCTAAGTCTTAAGGAACTATATCGAGCCATTACATCACTTCCTGTTTCACTAGGGTATAAAAATGAGGTAACACACATGCAATATCCCTTTGTCATCCAACACCATGAAGAAAACAAAAGGAATTGGCAGTTGAAAAGAGACAGATGGTCGTAGACCTTCATAAATCTGGTAACGGCTACAAGAAGATCCACAAACGATTGAATTTACCACTGGGCACTGTCAGGGCAATTATTAAAACATTCAAAAGATATGGAACAGTTGAAATCCTCACGGGTAGAGGATGGAAATGCATTTTGCCCCCCAGGATAGGGAGGAGGATGGTGAGAGAAGCAACAAAATCCCTAAGAATCACTGTGAAAGAATTACAGGCCTTGGAGGCATATTGGGGGTCACCAGGTTTCAAAAAGCACCATCAGACGCCACCTCCACAACCACAGGCTCTTTGGAAGGGTTGCCAGAAGAAAGCCCTTTCTGACCCCAAGACACAGACGCAAGCTCTTGGAGTTTGCCAAACATTATTTAAATTATGACTGGAAGAAGGTGCTCTGGTCAGATGAGACCAAAATTGAACGTTTTGTTCAGATACAGCATCGGCATGTTTGGTGTCGAAACAGAGATTCATACAAGGAGAGGCACCTCATACCCACGGTGAAATATGGAGGGGGGTCAGTGATGTTTTGGGGCTGTTTTAATTCCAGAGGTCCAATTAGCACTGGTTAAGATTGATGGCATAATGAATTCCACCAGGTATCAGACAATTGTGGCTAACAATCTGATTGCCTCTGTCAGAAGGCTGGAACTTGACCTTAGGTTTAACAAGAGAATGACCCAAAACGTACCTCACAGATCCACACATACCTCAAGATCAACCTCTCCCTGTCCGAGTCTGTAATACCAACATGTTTTAAGCAGACCACTATAGTGCCTGTACCCAAGAACACTAAGGTAACCTGCCTAAATGACTACCGACCCGTAGCACTCACGTCTGTAGCCATGAAGTGCTTTGAAAGGCTGGTCATGTCTCACATCAACACCATTATCCCAGAAACCCTAGACCCACTCCAATTTGCATAACAGATCCACAGATGATGCAATCTCTATTGTACTCCACACTGTCCTTTCCCACCTGGACAAAAGGAACACCTATGTGAGAATGCTGTTCATTGACTACAGCTCGGTGTTCAACACCACAGTGCCCTCAAAGCTCATCACTAAGCTAAGGACCCTGGGACTAAACACCTCCCTCTGCAACTGGATCCTGGACTTCCTGACTGGCTGCCCCCAGGTAGTGAGGGTAGGTAACAACACATCCGCCATGCTGATCCTCAACACAGGGGCCCCTCAGGGGTGCTTGCTCAGCCCCCTCCTGTTACTCCCTGTTCACTCATGACTGCACGGCCAGGCACGACTCCAACACCATCATTCAATTTGCCGATGACATAAAACAGTGTTAGGCCTGATCACCGACAACATCGAGACAGCCTATAGGAAGGAGGTCAGAGACCTGGCCGTTTGGTGCCAGGACAACAAACTCTCCATCAACGTGATCAGGACAAAGGAGATGATTGGGGAGTACAGGAAAAAGAGGACCAAGCACACCCACATTCTCATCGACGTGGCTGTAGTGGAGCAGGTTGAGAGCTTCAAGTTCCTTGGTGTCCACATCACCAACAAACTAACATGGTCCAAGCACACCAAGACAGTCGTGAAGTGGGCACGACAAAACCTATTCCCCCTCAGGAGACTGAAAATATTTTGCATGGGTCCTCAGATCCTCAAAAGGTTCTATAGCTGCACCATCGAGAGCATCCTGACTTGTTGCATCTCTGCCCGGTATGGAAACTGCTCGGCCTCCGACCGCAAGGCACTACAGAGGGTAGTGCGAACGGCCCAGTACATCACTGGGCCCAAGCTTCCTGCCATCCAGGCCTTCTATACCAGGCAGTGTCAGAGGAAGGCCCTAAAAATTGTCAAAGTCTCCAGCCACCTTAGTCATAGACTGTTCTCTCTGCTACCGCACAGCAAGCGGTACCAGAGCTCCAAGTCTAGGTCCAAGAGGCTTCTAAACAGCTTCTACCCTCAAGCCATAAAAATCCTGAACATCTAGTCAAATGGCTACCCAGACTATTTGCATTGCCCCCCCCCTCTCCACACTCTCTGTTGTCATCTAAGTATAATCACTTTAATTAACTCTACCTACATGTACGTTTTACCTCAGCTAACTGGTGCCCCCACACATTGACTCTGTAACGGTACCCCACTGTATATATTCTCGCTATTGTTATTTTACTGCTGCTCTTTAATTTCTTGTTACTTTTATCTCTTATTCTTATCCGTATTTTTTTTTGTAACTGCACTGTTGGTTAGGGGCTCGTAAGCATTTCACTCTAAGGTCTACACCTTGTATTCGGCGCATGTGACTAATAACATTTGATGACTGTCCCTTAAGTGTCCTCGGACCATTCCCACATTCTCAAATATATTATTTCATTTTTCAAACTTTAAACATTCCAATCTCGAACACTACAGAGCATAGAGGCAGCGTATTTTACGACCAACCATAAAACAGCCAGACTTCCTGCCCCCCCCTATAAGAGAGAGCACGCTGTAGAGCTGTAATCCTTCAGATCGTCATGACAACAGCTCAAATAAACAAAGAGAAACGACAGTCCATTATTACCTTAAGACATGAAGGTCACTCAATCCGGAAAATTTCAAGAACTTTTGAAGTTTCTTCAAGTGCAGTCGCAAAAACTATCAAGTGCTATGTTGAAACTAGCTCTTATGAGGACCGCCACAGGAATGGAAGACCCAGAGTTACCTCTGCTGCAGAGGAAAAGTTCATTAGAGTTACCAGCCTCAGAAATTGAAGCCCAAATAAATGCTTCACAGAGTTCAAGTAACAAACACATCTCAACATCAACTGTTCAGAGGAGACTGTGTGAATCAGGCCTTCATGGTCGAATTGCTGCAAAAAAACCACTACTAAAGAACACCAATAATAGAAAGAGACTTGCTTGGGCCAAGAAACACGAGCAATGGACATTAGACCAGTGGAAATCTGTCCTTTAGTCTGACGGTCCAAATTTGAGATTTTTGGTTCCAACCGCCGTGGCTTTGTGAGACTCAGAGTAGGTAAACGGGTGCATGTGTGATCTCTGCATGTGTGATTCCCACCGTGAAGCTTGGTCACGTGTGGCTCAGTTGGTAGAGCATGGTGTTTGCAACGCCAGGGTTGTGGGTTCGATTCCCACGGGTGACGAGTACGTAAAAAAAAAACAATTACGAAATATATGCATTCACTACTGTAAGTCACTCTGGATAAGAGCATCTGCTAAATGACTAAAATGTAAATGTAGAAAGAGTGATGTTGTGGGGGTGCTTTTCTGGTGACACTGTCTGTGAATTATTTAGATTTGAAAGCACACTTAACCAGTATGACTACCACAGCATTCTGCAGCGATATGCCATCCCATCTGGTTTACGCTTAGAGGGACTATAATTTGTTATTCAACAGGGCAATGTCCCTAAACACACCTCCAGGCTGTGAAAAGACTATTTGACCAAGAAGGAGAGTGATGGTGCTGCATCAGATGACCTGGCCTCCACAATCACCCGACCTCCACCCAACTGAGATGGTTTGGGATGAGTTGGACCGCAGAATGAAGTAAAAGCAGCCAACAAGTGCTCAGCATATGTGGGAACTGTTGGAAAGCGTTCCCAGTGAAGCTGGTTGAGAGAATGCCAAGAGTGCAAAGCTGTCATCAAAGCAAAGGGTGGCCATAATACAGACTTTGTCTTTTACCAAACAGGGCTAACTTCGGTATTCCACCCTACCTTGTCACAACACAACTGATTGGCACAAACACATTAAGAAGGAAACATATTCCACATATTAACTTTTAACAAGGTACGCCTGTTAATTGAAATGCATTCCAGGTGACAACATCATGAAGCTGGTTGAGAGAATGCCAAGAGTGAGGAAAGTTGTCATCAAGGCAAAGAGTGGAAACTTTGAAGAACCTCAAATATAAAATAAACAAATCAAAATATAACACTTTCTTTGGTTACTACATGATTCCATGTGTGTTATTTCATAGTTGTGATGTCTTCACTGTTATTCTACTGTAACGGCTGTCGTATAGAGGGGACCAAGGCGCAGCCTGTTGAGTGCTCATAATTACTGTTTATTAAACTCAGAACACTAAAGAAAATAACAAAGAGAAAAACGATCAGCTAACAGTTCTGTCAACTGCCCACAAACACACTAGAAAAAACCCCAACTTAAATATGATCTCCAATTAGGAGCGAACCAGCTCCCTCTAATTGGAGATCATCCCAAAAACCTCCAACATAGAAATAGAATACTAGAACAAAACATAGAAATAGAAAACATAGACAAACCACCCAAAACACCCCCTGTCACGCCCTGAGCTACTCTACTATAGAAAATGACCTCTTACTAGGGTCAGAACGTGACATCTACAATGTAGAAAATAGTAAAAATAAATAAATACCCTGGAATGAGTAGGTGTGTCCAAACCTTTGACTGGTACTGTATATAAACATTTCACATAACCTTTAACCTGAGCAGAAATAAATACTGAGTAGTGATGACCTCTGACACAAGTCTCTCAAAGGTCTGATATTGGTCTCTCACAGGTCTGATATTGGTCTCTCACAGGTTTGATATTGGTCTCTCACAGGTCTGATATTGGTCTCTCACAGGTCTGATATTGGTCTCTCACAGGTCTGATATCGGTCTCTCACAGGTCTGATATTGGTCTCTCACAGGTTTGATATTGGTGTCTCACAGGTCTGATATTGGTGTCTCACAGGTCTGATATTGGTCTCTCACAGGTCTGATATTGGTCTCTCACAGGTCTGATATTGGTCTCTCACAGGTCTGATATCGGTCTCTCACAGGTCTGATATCGGTCTCTCATAGGTCTGATATTGGTCTCTCACAGGTCTGATATTGGTCTCTCACAGGTCTGATATTGGTCTCTCACAGATCTGATATTGGTCTCTCACAGATCTGATATTGGTCTCTCACAGGTCTGACGCAGGTATGTTTGTGACTGTGTGTGTGTGTGTGACTGTGTGTTTGTGTGTGTGTGTGTGTGTGTGTGTGTGTGCTTACGTGTACGTGTGTGTATGAATGTGAGAATGTCAGCCTGTTTCATCATATGTATTATTTGTTTGTGGCTTCCTGTGTGTGTACCGCTGCCACTGTGTTACTGTGGTTGCTAACTCCTCTTCAGGCAAGATCCTCCACTCCACTGCCCTCAACACATCTCCTATCCACCTGCCGAGCCCCTGGGACCGCCAAACTCCGAGCAGAGCAGAGACGGGCAGGAAAAAACCTGGAGAGTGGAAAAACCAGGCAGGCTTGTCTGGAAGCTGTTTTCTCTGGTCTTTATGTTCTGTGTCTACTGGCACCAGGCTGAGCTGGAGAATATTCTCCCAGCGTGACTGAGCAGGAGACAATTTGGCAGTGGGAGAGAGAAGAGAGAAAAGAAAAAGGAGGAGAGAAGAGAGCAGAATGAAAAATTCATAGTGCAGTAGGTCCCAAAATACCTAGAGCAGGAGCAGACTGGGACAAGAATTGTCCACAACAGCCAACATCAATGTCCACCACCAAGTCATTCTCTGTCTGGAGATACAACTCACCACTATAACTGTTCCTCTGGAGATACAACTCACCACTATAACTGTTCCTCTGTCTGGAGATACAACTCACCACTATAACTGTTCCTCTGGAGATACAACTCACCACTATAACTGTTCCTCTGTCTGGAGATACAACTCACCACTATAACTGTTCCTCTGTCTGGAGATACAACTCACCACTATAACTGTTCCTCTGTCTGGAGATACAACTCACCACTATAACTGTTCCTCTGTCTGGAGATACAACTCACCACTATAACTGTTCCTCTGTCTGGAGATACAACTCACCACTATAACTGTTCCTCTGTCTGGAGATACAACTCACCACTATAACTGTTCCTCTGTCTGGAGATACAACTCACCACTATAACTGTTCCTCTGTCTGGAGATACAACTCACCACTATAACTGTTCCTCTGTCTGGAGATACAACTCACCACTATAACTGTTCCTCTGTCTGGAGATACAACTCACCACTATAACTGTTCCTCTGTCTGGAGATACAACTCACCACTATAACTGTTCCTCTGTCTGGAGATACAACTCACCACTATAACTGTTCCTCTGGAGATACAACTCACCACTATAACTGATCCTCTGGAGATACAACTCACCACTATAACTGTTCCTCTGGAGATACAACTCACCACTATAACTGTTCCTCTGTCTGGAGTTACAACTCACCACTATAACTGTTCCTCTGTCTGGAGATACAACTCACCACTATAACTGTTTTCCTCTGGAGATACAACTAACCACTATAACTGTTCCTCTGGATATACAACTCACCACTATAACTGTTCCTCTGGAGATACAACTCACCACTATAATAGGGCCTCTGTTGCTACCCTGTCTTGTGTGTCTTTCTCTCCATCTAATCTGCTTACTCTGTCTGTCTGTCTGTCTGTACAGTTGAATAATACACTCATGGTAAATATGGATATTTTACACCCCAGCAACCGCTCATTTGGATCTAGAAATGCAATGTACATATTTACAATTGTACGTCTTTGTCATCTCAGTTGAAATCACTTCATCGGTCTGTGGAGAGTAGTTCAGCAGAAGTCTCTGGTTGTGTCCCCCAAATGTATTTTGTAGGTGTAGCTTCCTAAACTATTAGTGTCTGTTAGAACAAATCTTCCAAATCAAATCAAAATCAAAGTGCTGTACAGAAACCCAGCCTAACACCCAAAACAGCAAGCAATTCAGTTGTAGAAACACGTTGGCTAGCAAAAACTCCCTAGAAAGGCCAAAACCTAGGAAGAAACCTAGAGAGGATCCAGGCTATGAGGTGTGGCCAGTCCTCTTCTGGCTGTGCCGGGTGGAGATTATAACAGAACATGGCCAAGATGTTCAAATGTTCATAGATGACCAGCAGGGTCAAATAATAATAATCACAGTGGATGTCAAGGGTGCAACAGGTCAGCACCTCAGAAGTAAATGTCATTTGGCTTTTCATAGCCGATTATTCAGAGTATCTCTACCACTCCTGCTGTCTCTAGAGAGTTGAAAACAGCAGGTCTGGGACAGGTAGCACGTCCGGTGAACAGGTCAGGATTCCATAGCCGCAGGCAGAACAGTTGAAACTGGAGCAGCAGCATGACCAGGTGGACTGGGGACAGCAAGGAGTCATCAGGCCAGATAGTCCTGAGGCATGGTCCTAGGGCTCAGGTCCTCCAAGAGAGAGAAAGAAAGAAAGAGAGCAAGAAAGAGAGAAAGACAGAAAGAGAGAGAGAGTTAGAGAGAGCATACTTAAATTCACACAGGACACCGGATAAGACAGGAGAAATACTCCAGATTTAAAAGACTGGCCCATGCCCCTCGACACATAAACTACTGCAGCATAAATACTGGAGGCTGAGACAGGTGTGGTCGGGAGACACTGTGGCCCCATCCGACAATACCCCCGGACAGGGCCAAACAGGCAGGATATAACCCCACCCACTTTGCCAAAGCACAGCCCCCACACCACTAGAGGGATATCTCCAACCACCAACTTACCATCCTGAGACAAGGTCGAGTATAGCCCACAAAGATCTCCGCCACGGCACAACCCAAGGGGGGCGCCAACCCAGACAGGAAAACCACGTCAATGACTCAACCCACTCAAGTGACGCGCCCCTCCTAGGGACGGCATGGAACAGCACCAGTAAGTCAGTGACTTAGCCCCTGTAATAGGGTTAGAGGCAGAGAATCCCAGTGGAGAGAGGGGAACAAGCCAGGCAGAGACAGCAAGTGCGGTTCATTGCTGCAGTGTCTTTCCATTGACCTTCACACTCCTCTTTCACACTCCTGGGCCAGACTACACTCAATCATAGGACCTACTGAAGAGATGAGTCTTCAATAAAGACTTAAAGGTTGAGACCGAGTCTGCATCTCTCACATGGGTAGGTAGACCATTCCATAATAATGGAGCTCTATAGGAGAAAGTCCTGTCTCCAGCTGTTTGTTTAGAAATTCTAGGGACAATAAGGAGGCCTGTGTCTTGTGACCGTAGCGTGTTTGTAGGTTTGTACAGCAGGATCAAATTGGAAAGATAGGTAGGAGCAAGCCCATGTAATGCTTTGTAGGTTAGCAGTAAAACCTTGAAATCAGCCCTTGCCTTAACAGGAAGCCAGTGTAGAGAGGCTAGCACTGGAATAATATGATCACATTTTTTGGTTCTAGTCAAGATTCTAGCAGCCGTGTTTAGCACTAACTGAAGTTTATTTAGTGCTTTATCCTGGTAGCCGGAAAGTCGAGCATTGCAGTAGTCTAACCTAGAAGTGACAGAAGCATGGATACATTTTTCTACATCATTTTTGGACAGAAAGCTTCTGATTTTTGCAATATTACGTAGATGAAAAAAAAAGCTGTCCTTGAAACCGTCTTGATATGTTCGTCAAATGTGAGATCAGGGTCCAGAGTAATGCCAAGGTCCTTCACAGTTTTATTTGAGACGACTGTACAACCATCCAGATTAATTGTCAGATTCAACAGAAGATCTCTTTGTTTCTTGGGACCTAGAACAAGCATCTTTGTTTTGTCCAAGTCTAAAAGTAGAACATTTGCAGCCATCCACTTCCTTATGTCTGAAACACAGGCTTCCAGCGAGGGCAATTTTGGGGCTTCACCATGTTTCATCGAAATGTACAGCTGTGTGTCATCCACATAGTAGTGAAAGTTAACGTTATGTTCCCCGAATCACATCACCAAGAGGTAAAATATATAGTGAAAACAATAGTGGTCCTAAAACAGAGCATTGAGTAACACCGAAATTTACAGTTCATTTGTCAGAGGACAAACCATCCACAGAGACAAACTGATATGTTTTCGACAGATAAGATCTAAACCAGGCCAGAACTTGTTCATGTAGACCAATTTGGGTTTCCAATCTCTCCAAAATAATGTGGTGATTGATGGTGTCAAAAGCAGCACTAAGGTCTAGGAGCACGAGGACAGATGCAGAGCCTCGGTCTGATGCCATTAAAAGGTAATTTATCACCTTCACAAGTGCAGTCTCAGTGCTACGATGGGGTCTAAAACCAGACTGAAGCATTTCGTATACATTGTTTGTTTTCAGGAAGGCAGTGAGTTGCTGTGCAACAGCTTTTTCTAAAATGTTTGAGAGGAATGGGAGATTCGATATAGGCCGATAGTTCTTTATATGTTCTGGGTCAAGGTTTGGCTTTTTCAAGAGAGGCTTTATTACTGCCACTTTTAGTGAGTTTGGTAGACATCTGGTGGATAGAGAGCCGTTTATTATGTTCAACACAGGAGGGCCAGAGGAAGTGTTTGTTAGAATGGATCTTTCAGAGGAAGTGTTTGTTAGTGTTAGATCTTTCAGAGGAAGTGTTTGTTAGTGTTAGATCTTTCAGAGTACCACCTGGTGGTTCTCTGTCAAGTTTACTAGACTGAAGTACTTAAACAGCAGCAGACTGAATGTTCCTGTGTAGTCTTCTTCTTCTTCAAGAGAGAGAGTTTCAGTTTTTAACCATTTCGTGCCTTTCAGCTCACGCTGTCGGTCACATTGGACTAAAGAAGAGTCTAACCATTTTACACGTCCGGCTTACCGTCGTCTACTGGTCTGATGTGAATTTCGTCACGTGTCCTTTTATAAACTCTGGAAAAAGGGTGGATCGATTACTTTTGGTATAACGTCTGTACTTACGTGGGTTTGGTTACCAACTGGATAAACTTTGTATGAAAAAACTTTTCTCATTTAGAAGGATAAGATCACATTTCATCTTATCACAAATAGTTTCATATTTAATCATATAAGTTCCACAGCATTTAGATGTAAATCTGATCACTGGGACATATACACATTCAGAGAAACAGTTATTTACATTTACATTTTAGTCATTTAGCAGACGCTCTTATCCAGAGCGACTTACAGTAGTGAATGCATACATTTCATACATTTATTTCCCCCGTACTTATTCCAAAGTTATGTTGTTCTACTGTCCTTAGCTACATCACAAATTAGTAACAAATTCTACATGATTGTTCTTTAAGTCCCCCCATCATTTCTGACATTCTTTATATTAGAAATATTGTTTCATTCTCTACTTTTGTATGATGGTGTTTTGGCGGGAAGAATGTCTTTGTCACAAAATGGTTCTTTCCCCTCAATTCTTTAGAGCCAAAGGCAGAGTTTCTGCAAAGGTATTTTTGACTGTCATAAAACTGTCCAACTCCCCTATGCGGGAGAGAGAGGGCAGTGTAGACCAGAAGTGAATGTATCAAACTAGTTGAGTTTTTAGATTTGTGCATTCTCCTCAAACAACAGCATGGTAATTTTTCACTGTAAATTGGACAGTGCAGTTAATAAGAATTTAAGCTTTCTGCCCATATAAGACATGTCTATGTCCTGGAAAGTTTGCTGTTAATTACAACAGTCATGCTAATCACATTAGCTCACGTTAGCTCAACCGTCCCAGTGGTTTAGGTTTAGGGTATAAACTGTAGATTTATAATGATTTGTTTAACGGTATGGACTGTAATTTTATAATCATTTGTTTAAGGATATAGACTGTAGATTTATAATCATTTGTTTAAGGATATAGACTGTAGATTTATAATCATTTGTTTAAGGATATAGACTGTAGATTTGTAATGATTTGTTTAAGGATATAGATTGTAGTTTTATAATGATTTAAGGATATGGACTTTAGTTTTATAATGATTTGTAATGTTTAAGGATATAGTGTAATGTATATGCAGGGAGTCAGGAAGCAGGTGCAGAACATTAGTTTAATAATGAAACAACAAAACTAACGTGAGAGAAAATAATACGACTTAATGACTAATGGGGAAGAAATCAAAGAGACAATGATGACCAGGTGTGTGTAAAGATGATGAACAGGTGTGTGTAAACATGATGACCAGGTGTGTGTAAAGATGATGAACAGGTGTGTGTAAAGATGATGAACAGGTGTGTGTAAACATGATGACCAGGTGTGTGTAAACATGATGAACAGGTGTGTGTAAAGATGATGAACAGGTGTGTGTAAAGATGATGAACAGGTGTGTGTAAAGATGATGAACAGGTGTGTGTAAAGATGATGAACAGGTGTGTGTAAAGATGATGAACAGGTGTGTGTAAAGATGATGAACAGGTGTGTGTAAAGATGATGAACAGGTGTGTGTAAAGATGATGAACAGGTGTGTGTAAAGATGATGAACAGGTGTGTGTAAAGATGATGAACAGGTGTGTGTAAAGATGATGAACAGGTGTGTGTAAAGATGGGCAGACCCAGAGAGAGGTAGGCAGACCAAGCGAGAGGGGTAGGCAGACCCAGAGAGAGGTAGGCAGACCAAGAGAGAGGGGTAGGCAGACCAAGAGAGAGGAAGTCAGACCCAGAGAGAGGTAGACAGACCTAGAGAGAGGTAGACAGACCTAGAGAAGAGAGGAGGGGAGAAGAGGAGAGAGGAGGGGAGTAGACGAGGGGAGAAGAGGAGAGAGGAGGGGAGAAGAGGAGAGGAGAGACTCTAACCGAGTGTCACACAAAGCCAACACTCCAGGAGACTCTCTAACAGAGTTTTTTCTTGGACTTTCTTTGTATTTCTTCTTGTCTTCCGTCCTTTCTGTGTTTTGTTTTTAGTTTGTGCCCCAGGCTCAGAGGACAGATGTCCTTGCTCTCCTTCTTCGTGACTGGCTGACTACTCCCAATTAGGATGGGGTCCGGGAACCACAGATATGGAAATAGGGATGAAGGGGGAGGAAGGGGGAGCAAGTGAAGGGTGTAAAAACGTCCCTCAGCGGATGTCACCTGTTCATCCCTGGGGGAAGTGAGGGATGAAGTGTAAGAGAAGGGTAAGAGGATGAAGAGAGGAAGCAGCAGAGGTGTGAGCAGCTGGTGTGCTGGCTCTGGAGGATACGCTTCAAGTCTGTCCAATGACCATGCAGACCACTGTTCCCCTCTGTTCCCATGTTCCCCTCTGTCACATAGGGGGGGGGGGGGAGAGAGAGAACATACAACAACACATGTGTGAAGTGATTGGACATGTGAATTACCTTAGTAAATGTCAGTAACTTCAATTTTTTTGATATCCTCTCTCTCTGTCTCTCTCTCTCTCCTTATCTCTCTCTCTCTCCTTATCTCTCTCTCTCCTTATCTCTCTCTCTCCTTATCTCTCTTTCTCTCTGTCTCTGTCTCTCTCTCTCTCTCTCCTTTTCTCTCTCTCTCTCTCTTTCTCTGTCTCTCTCCTTATCTGTCTCTGTCTCTCTCTTTATTTCTCTCTCTCTCATTATCTCTCTCTCTCTCTCTCTCTCTCTCTCTCTCTCTCCTTCTCAATTCTATTTAAGGGCTTTATTGGCATGGGAAAAAATGTTTTACATTGCCAAAGCAAATGAAATAGATTATAAACAAAAGTAAACATTTCACTCAAACAAGTTCCAAAAGAATAAAGACAATTCAAATGTTATATTACGTCTATATACAGTGATGTATAGTACAAAAGTAAGTGAACATAAATATGACTTTACACCATTCACCATCACAATGGTGTTTGTTCTTCACCCTTTTCTTGCGGCAAAAGGTCACAAATATTGCTGCTGTGACGGCACACTGGGGTATTTCACACAGTAAATATGGGAGTTGATAAAAAATTTGATTTGTTTTTTGAATTCTTTGTGGATCTGTGTAATCTGAGGGAAATATGTGTCTCTAATATGGTCATACATTTGGCAGGAGGTTAGGAAGAGCAACTCAGTTACCACCTCATTTTGTGGGCAGTGTTGCACATAGCCTGTCTTCTCTTGAGAGCCAGGTCTGCCTACGGAGGCCTTTCTCGATAGCAAGGCTATGCTCACTGAGTCTGTACATAGGCAAAGCTTTCCGTTTGGGTCAGTCACAGTGGTCAGGTATTCTGCCACTGTGTACTCTCTGTTTAGGACCAAATAGCATTCCAGTTTCCTCTGGTTTTTTGTTAATTCTTTCCAATGTGTCAAGTAATTATCTTTTTGTTTTCTCATGATTTGGTTGGGTCTAATTGTGTTGCTGTCCTGGGGCTCTGTGGGGTGTGTTTGTGTTTGTGAACAGAGCCCCAGGACCAGCTTGCTTAGGGGACTCTTCTCCACGTTCATCTCTCTGTAGGTGATGGCTTCGTTATGGAAGGTTTGGGAATCATTTCCTTTTAGGTGGTTGTAGATTTTAACGTTTCTTTTCTGGATTTGACAAATTAGTGGGTTCCAGCCTAATTCTGCTCTGCATGCATTATTTGGTGTTGTACATTGTAAACTGAGGATATTTTTGCAGAATTCTGCATGCAGAGTCGCAATTTGGTGTTTGTACAAATTTTGTGAATTCTTGGTTGGTGAGCAAACCCCAGAGCTCACAACCATAAAGGGCAATGGCTTCTATAACTGATTCAAGTATTTTTATCCAGATCCTAATTTGGATGTTGAATTTTGTGTCCCTTCTTGCCTTGTCTCTCAGATCGTTCACAGCTTTTCGGAAGTTACCTGTGGCACTGATGTTTATTTGTGGTCCTGGCAACTGGACCTTTTTTGGAACACCATTATTCTGAGATTTACTGTCAGGGCCCAGGTCTGACAGAATCCATGCAGAAGATCTAGGTGCTGCTGTAGGCAACTCCTTGATTGGGGACAGAAGCACCAGATCATCAGAAAACAGTAAACATTTGACTTCAGAGTAGGGTGAGGCCGGGTGCTGCAGACTGTTCTAGTGCTCTCAGCAATTTGTTGATATACAGTGGCTTGCGTAAGTATTCACCCCCCTTGGCATTTTGTTTCCTTACAACCTGGAATGAAAATTCATTTTTGGGGGGGGGGGGTTGTATCTGGCATTTTATTTACACAACATGCCTCCCACTTTGAAGATGCAAAATATTTTTTCATGTGAAACAAACAAGACTCTGGGTTCTTTAAGAACAGGTGTATTTATACTGAGATCATGTGACACTTAGATTGCACACAGATGGACTTTATTTAACTAATTATGAGACTTCTGAAGGTAATTGGTTGCACCAGATCTTTTCAGGGATTTCATAGCAAAGGGGGTGAATACATATGCATGCACCACTTTTTTGTAAAAAATGGTTTTGAATTTTTTGAAACAAGTTATTTTTTTTCATTTCACTTTACCAATTTGGACTGTTTTGTGTACGTCCATTACATGAAATACAAATCTATTTAAATTACAGGTTGTAATGCAACAAAATAGGAAAAATGCCTAAAATGGGGGGTGAATACTTTTGCAAGGCAATGTATAGGCAACATTCGCACTGAGCTAAAGGGTAGGGCTGCCGTTTTCAAAGAACGGGACTCTATCCCGGAAGCTTATAAGAAATCCTGCTGTGAATATTGCTCTGTTCAAGTAGACTGTGATTTTGCTGTGATCTCTGATAGGGGTGTCAGTGGGCTGACTGTGAACGCTCTGAGAGACTCTGGGTTGAGGTCAGTGATAAAGTAGTCTACAGTACTACTGCCAAGAGATGAGCTATAGGTGTACCTACCATAGGAGTCCCCTCGAAGCCTACCATTAACTATGTACATACCCAGCGTGCAACAGAGCTGCAGGAGTTGTGACCTGTTTTTGTTGGTTATGTTGTCGTAGTTGTTTCTAGGGGGGCGTATGGGGGAGGGATTGCTGTCCCCTCCAGGTAGGTGTTTGTCCTCCTGTGTGCTGAGGGTGTCAGGTTCTTGTCCAGTTCTGGCATTTAGGTCACCACAGACTAGTACATGTCCCTGGGCCTGTAAATGATTGATTTCCCCCTCCAGGATGGAGAAGCTGTCTTCATTAAAGTATGGGGATTCTAGTGGGGGGGATCTAGGTAGGATGGAGAAGCTGTCTACATTAAAGTATGGGGATTCTAGTGGGGGATATAGGTAGCACACAGGAGGACATTTTTCTCTGTGGAGATGACTTTCTTTTGAATTACTAGCCAGATGTAAAATGTTCCTGTTTTGATTAATTTAATAGAGTGGGTTAGGTCTGCTCTATACCAAATTAGCATACCCCCTTAGTCCCTTCCCTGTTTCACACCTGGTAGTTTGGTGGATGGGACTACCAGCTCTCTGTAACCTAGAGGACAACCAGTGGGTCCATCTCCTCTATACCACCCACCTGGTAGTTTGGTGGATGGGACTACCAGCTCTCTGTAACCTAGAGGACAACCAGTGGGTCCATCTCCTCTATACCACCTGGTAGTTTGGTGGATGGGACTACCAGCTCTCTGTAACCTAGAGGACAACCAGTGGGTCCGTCTCCTCTATACCACCCACCTGGTAGTGTGGTGGATGGGACTACCAGTTCTCTGTAACCTAGAGGGCAACCAGTGGGTCCATCTCCTCTATACCACCTGGTAGTGTGGTGGATGGGACTACCAGCTCTCTGTAACCTAGAGGACAACCAGTGGGTCCATCTCCTCTATACCACCTGGTAGTTTGGTGGATGGGACTACCAGCTCTCTGTAACCTAGAGGACAACCAGTGGGTCCGTCTCCTCTATACCACCCACCTGGTAGTGTGGTGGATGAGACTACCAGCTCTCTGTAACCTAGAGGGCAACCAGTGGGTCCATCTCCTCTATACCACCTGGTAGTTTGGTGGATGGGACTACCAGCTCTCTGTAACCTAGAGGGCAACCAGTGGGTCCATCTCCTCTATACCACCCACCTGGTAGTGTGGTGGATGGGACTACCAGCTCTCTGTAACCTAGAGGGCAACCAGTGGGTCCATCTCCTCTATACCACCTGGTAGTGTGGTGGATGGGACTACCAGCTCTCTGTAACCTGGAGGGCAACCAGTTGGTCTCCTCTATACCACCCACCTGGTAGTTTGGTGGATGGGACTACCAGCTCTCTGTAACCTAGAGGGCAACCAGTGGGTCCATCTCCTCTATACCACCCACCTGGTAGTGTGGTGGATGGGACTACCAGCTCTCTGTAACCTAGAGGGCAACCAGTGGGTCCATCTCCTCTATACCACCTGGTAGTGTGGTGGATGGGACTACCAGCTCTCTGTAACCTAGAGGACAACCAGTGGGTCCATCTCCTCTATACCACCTGGTAGTGTGGTGGATGGGACTAGCAGCTCTATGTAACCTAGAGGACAACCAGTGGGTCCGTCTCCTCTATACCACCCACCTGGTAGTGTGGTGGATGGGACTACCAGCTCTCTGTAACCTAGAGGGTAACCAGTGGGTCCGTCTCCTCTATACCACCTGGTAGTGTGGTGGATGGGACTAGCAGCTCTATGTAACCTAGAGGACAACCAGTGGGTCCATCTCCTCTATACCACCTGGTAGTTTGGTGGATGGGACTACCAGCTCTCTGTAACCTAGAGGGCAACCAGTGGGTCCATCTCCTCTATACCACCTGGTAGTTTGGTGGATGGGACTACCAGCTCTCTGTAACCTAGAGGGCAACCAGTGGGTCCGTCTCCTCTATACCACCTGGTAGTGTGGTGGATGGGACTCCCAGCTCTCTGTAACCTAGAGGGCAACCAGTGGGTCCGTCTCCTCTATACCACCCACCTGGTAGTGTGGTGGATGGGACTACCAGCTCTCTGTAACCTAGAGGACAACCAGTGGATCCATCTCCTCTATACCACCCACCTGGTAGTGTGGTGGATGGGACTACCAGCTCTCTGTAACCTAGAGGGCAACCAGTGGGTCCGTCTCCTCTATACCACCTGGTAGTGTGGTGGATGGGACTCCCAGCTCTCTGTAACCTAGAGGGCAACCAGTGGGTCCGTCTCCTCTATACCACCCACCTGGTAGTGTGGTGGATGGGACTACCAGCTCTCTGTAACCTAGAGGACATTTACATTTACATTTTAGTCATTTAGCAGACGCTCTTATCCAGAGCGACTTACAGTAGTGAATGCATACATTTCATACAATTTCATACATATCATTAAAAAAAAAATTCTGTGCTGGCCCCCCGTGGGAATCGAACCCACAACCCTGGTGTTGCAAACACCATGCTCTACCAACTGAGATACAGGGGGTCCGTCTCCTCTATACCACCTGGTAGTGTGGTGGATGGGACTACCAGCTCTCTGTAACCTAGAGGGCAACCAGTGGGTCCATCTCCTCTATACCACCTGGTAGTGTGGTGGATGGGACTACCAGCTCTCTGTAACCTAGAGGGCAACCAGTGGGTCCATCTCCTCTATACCACCTGGTAGTGTGGTGGATGGGACTACCAGCTCTCTGTAACCTAGAGGACAACCAGTGGGTCCATCTCCTCTATACCACCTGGTAGTGTGGTGGATGGGACTACCAGCTCTCTGTAACCTAGAGGGCAACCAGTGGGTCCATCTCCTCTATACCACCCACCTGGTAGTTTGGTGGATGGGACTACCAGCTCTCTGTAACCTAGAGGGCAACCAGTGGATCCGTCTCCTCTATACCACCCACCTGGTAGTTTGGTGGATGGGACTACCAGCTCTCTGTAACCTAGAGGGCAACCAGTGGGTCCATGTCCTCTATACCATGTTTCTTGTAGGATGACAATGTCTGTATTACCGATTTCTTTGGTGAAGTCCAGGTTCCTGCTCTTTAGGCCAAAGACAGATGACCTCAGGCCATGGATATTCCAGGATGAGATAGTGAAGGCTTTATGTTCCATAAAGTATCCAATGTTGTTGGCCGTGTGGTTTGGCCTCAGGCCAGTAAGCGTGAGCAGAGCCTGCTGAGCATCTGGTACATTCCATTGGTTTGGGCTAGTGTAAGAGTGGGGTTGGGCCTGTGCGTACGTGTGCGGTCGTGGGGGGGCATGGGGTGGGCAGGAGGGGCATAGCTCTGATCTGACAGGGCATATATGGAGCGGGGGCCCATTGGTTTGGGGTGTTGATTTGTTGGGGTGTGGGTGTGGATGTAGGTCCTCCTGGTGTAGGTGGAGTGTCTGTTGATCTGTTGTTCCTCTGTGAAAAAATACAATTGGTTAAGAATACGTAAAACAGTCAGCCTTGTTCAGTCTTGTACTACGTCGCCATCTCAGGTCATCCACGTTCTACCCACCTGTCCTCTCCTATACACTGAGGCAGCACGACAACAAATGAACAGTGGCATTTGATAATGCTCCATGCTTTTGTCGTCACTTAGCGTACAGTATATTTCCCACCAGTGGTGCCTTGGGGACCTTTCAAAAAGAGCAGACAGATTTATATGTTTACAGGGCCTGTTTAAATGAGTGGACAGAGTGATATTTTTACAGGACCTGTCCCTCGCTACCTCTCTCTCTCTCTCTCTCTCTCTCTCTCTCTCTGTGTTCTCGCTCTCTCTCTCTCTCTCTTTCTCTCTCTGTGTTCTCGCTCTCTCTCTCTCCCTTTCTCTGTGTTCTCTCTATCTCTCTGTTCTCTCTCTCTCTCTGTCTCTCTCTCTGTTCTCTCTCTCTCTCTCCCTCTGTGTTCTCTCTCTCTCTCTCTCTCTCTCTCTGTTCTCTCTCTCTCTCCCCCTCTGTGTTCTCTCTCTCTCTCTCTCTCTC